>NW_016107611.1:897507-903531 GCF_001604975.1 Cebus imitator
AAAAAAAAAAAAAAAAAAAAAAAAAAAAAAAGGTACCACAAGGGAATGTGTCTGGGTAATGGAACTGTTGTGAATCTTGACTGTGGTGGTGAAGTCTACATGACAATGCAGCTGTCAAAACTCAGAAATGTACACCAAAAAGAATAAATTCTATTGTAAGTAGAGAAGTTAAAAAAATAAATGTTAAAAACTTAAATGAGGCTGTTTTACAGGTACTTGTCAAACTTTCAAGTGCACAATAATTACCAGCTCCAGTAAAAGTGAAGCAGAAAAAGCCTTTGATAAAATACAATATCCACTCATGACAGAACTTTCACAAACTAAAAATATAATGGAATTTATAAAAATGCTTTCCCCTATGATCAGGAACAAGGCAGAGATGTGTACCCTTGCCATACCTATTCAACACTGTACTGAAAATCAGCCAGTGTAAGTGAGGCAAGAAAAAGAAATAAAAAGCATACAGATTAGGAAGGAAAAAATAAAACTTACCCTATTAATATACAACATGTGTGTCTATGGAAAATCCCAAGGAATCTACCAAAAAACAAAAACTTCTAGTGAATATAGCAAAGACACAGAATACGAGGTCAATGCACAAAAATCAGGTATATTTCTACACACTAACAATTTACAATTGGGAACCAAAATTTTAAAACAACATGATTTAAAATGGCTCTACAATAAATTATATATTATACTTGGGCATATATCTAAACAAAACATGTATAGATCTGTATGTAGAAAATCATAAAAGACTGATGTAAGAAGTTAAAGAATACATAAATGAAAGGACATGTTATATTCATGAACTGGAAAACTCAATGTGATAAAGGTAGATCTACTGATTTAACACAATGTCAATGAAAATCCCAGCTGAATTTTTGGTAGACATAAATAAGCTGATTCTAAAATGCATATGGAAAGGCAAAAGAACCAAAATAGCTAAAAACAATTTTGAAAAAAAGAGTGAATTTGGAGGAATTGAAATATCCAGTCTTATTACCATCAAGCCACAGTAAATATGATATCTTGGTGCAGGCGAAGAGCTATACACATAGTTCTATCCAACAGAACATGGTACATAAATAAACCCAAACAAGTGGTGTTGGGATGGTTGGTCATTCATATTAAAGAAATGAACCCCAACTTAACCATCGCATATTGTTAAAAAGTTAACTCAAAATGGATCACAGATTTAAGTTTAAAACCATAAAACTTCTAGAACAAGAGAAAATCTTTATGACCTGGGGCTAGGCAGACTTCTTAGACATGACATCAAAAGCACAATCCAAAAAAGATAACATTGATAAATCAGACTTCATTAAAATTAGAAACTTTTGCTCTACAAAAGATACTATTAAAAGAATGAAAAGACAAGCTACAGGCTGAGAAGAAATATTTGCAAATCACACATCCAACAAAGGACTTATATCCAGAATATATAAATAGCTCTCAAACATCAACAATAGGGAAAATGTAACCCAATTTAAAACTGGGCAAAGCATGCATACAGATACTTCAGCAAAGAAGATATAAGGATGGCAAAGAAACAAAAGAAAAGAAGTATCTGCTAAACACCATTAGCCATTAGGGAAATGTAAATTAAAGTCACAATGCTTAGAATGGCTAAAATTTAAAAAGTAAGGAAAATACTAAGTGCTGATAAAGATGTAAATAAACTGGAACTCTCTACATCATTAGTGGGAATGCAAAATGGTACAGATATTCTGAAGAACATAAATTTCTCATATGACTCAGTAACCCTATTCCTGGCTTTGAACCCTAAAGAAATAAGCACAAAAACCTGTACATGAATGTTTATAGCAGCTCTATTTATAAATGCCAAAAAGTGGGGGAAAAAGTCTATCAATCGGTGAATAAACTGTGGTATATCCATAAAGTGGAATGTTAACCAGAAGTAAACAGAAATGAAGTATTGATACATACAATAACTTGGATGAATGAATGTCAAAGTCAATTTGCTGAGTCAAAGAATCCAATCTCAAAAGTTACATATAGCATCAATTAATTTATATGACATTCTCAAAAAGACAAAACTATAGAGTTTTAGTGGTTATGGTAGTTGCCAGTGGTTACAGGTATGATGAGGGATAACTATAAGGGATAATGGGAGTTTAAGGTGATAGAACTGTTTGTTTCTGACTACATTAATTGTTATACAAACTATGCCTGTGTTGTAATAGAATTCTACACCAAAATAATAAAGTAGTCAATTTTACTGTAGGAACATTTTTAAAAAATCTGTTTCCTTGTCTGTAAAATGAGGGCAATAATAGGTTTGTTAGAAGAAATAAGTTAATATATGTAAATCATTGGAAATACAGCCTCAGTTATAAGGCATGATCTATAAATGTTATCATTTCTAACAATTTGTTTCATAGGGATTTTTTTTTAGATTATCAAAACATAACCAATCATTGCTCTTCAACTCTTCAGTACTCTGAAATAGTTGTTGGTGGTTTATATAACCTACCAATATTAAGTGAAATTAACGAATATCTCCAGGGGTTATTTCTATTCTATTTTGATACCTAATTTCAATTCTACACTGCAAATCCTTGATGCCAGCTGACCGTTGAGTAGCTACTCTAACCATAAACCCTTACCAACCTTGTACAATGTGCTGGGCACATGGAGAAAAATATGACATGGTCCCAGAAATAGAATAACTTCCAGCATATGGATATAGATAAAGAGAAATGAGAAACAAAAAATCAAACTCTATACTGGAAAAAAAAAATCATCACCATCTTTCTCCAAGGTACAACTCTCTTGTGTTCCCTAGCTTCCTCCAGTAAGTACCATCTTCAAGCTGCAAAAAATGAAAACCTTAGAGTAGCTGCTGGCATTTCCCTTTCACAGTCTTGCATATATGCAATTTATGATCATCAGTGTTTGACAATTTTGACAATCAATCAATATTATAATAACTGGATGTTGGAGATTTCCTTTAAAATACTGAAACAAAAAAATAGGGACAGGGAATTGATAGAAGACTGGCAAATGTTAACAAAGGTTGAAGTTGGGTGATGCTTCCACAGAATTATTTTAGTCATATTACATTTGGCTATGCTTATAAATTTCCATAGGAAAAACTTAAGGGAAAAATAAAAGCTATGAAGCCTATTTTGCTAAACATGGGTAAAAATCCAAAAAGAAGATCACCGAAGAGGAAAAGATTAAAATATTAATATTGTTATTGTTATATCCTGTGGTTAGCATAATTAAATTTTTTCTTTTATACTTTCTATACTTTCTTAATCTTTTACAATATGCAATCATTTCTATAATCAGAATATGAACTATAAATATTTCAAAAAAAATTAAGATGACTTAAAAAACTGATAAAAAAGTCAAAGCTCATTAACCTTTCATGGTCCTCTAGAAAAATCCAAACATGTCTTCTCAAGCTGATACTAAACACATCAAGAACTAAAGCAGTGGATGGAAACTATCTGACTTCAAATCCCAGCTTAGGATCTTACTACCTGGGTGACCTAAGATAAACAACCTATGCTCTGTGTCTGTTTGCTTATCTTTAAAATGGGAATGGTAGTACCCAACCCAGCCTCACAGGGCTCTTGTGAGGATTAAATATGTTAATTCATATAATTCTTAGAATGATCAGCACTAAATGTTTAAATACTATCATTATTACTCATGAACAAGTACTCCCTCATCCGTTCCTGCATTTATTCGACAAATATCTGGGCATCTTTGAGCAGAATTTGCCAATGAATGAAGGAAATATCGTCTCCCCTGAAAAGAAAGGATGATAAGCACTACTCAGGTGAGAATCTGCTTCCAGGTGCCAAAGAGTCATTCCCTCCTTCTCCCTGCAGCCTTTTTTCAAGAAGTCAAGGCTAACGAAGGAAAGGAGACTGGGAGAAATCAGAACTCCCGCATGAATTACAGTGGACTTCCCAGACAGGCAGGAGTGACCCTCTCCTAAAGAAAAATCTCTCAGTGATCAGAGAAGGACCAGGGATACTGCAGCTGGAGCTCTGACCCCATCCTAGGTTCACAGACGCTTTCAGGGTATTGAGTGCTTCTCAGAAAATGAAAAAGTCCTAACAACAAGAGACCCATCTTCTACCACTGTCAGGCTATGTTCTAAGTCTTTTTATTTAACTTTGAAAAGAACTCTATTAGATAGATACTAATACCATTTTAAAGAAAAAGAAACATAGGCAGAGAGATTAAGATACTCGCCTGTTATTATACTGTTAGGAAGTGGCAGAGCTGGCTGATGGTCAGGGGAAAGGGCTGGGGGAGTACAGAACCCAAGAGACTCCCAGTCCTTGCGATGTAAGATCCTGGATCCCTGGCCCTAAGTGGGGATGCGCAGCCGTCCCACACTGGAGAAGGCTCATTCAAAGAAAACACAAATCCCGCCCTTTGCCCCAAGTGGATTCTCCTCCCCGAAAGTGACCGTCGGGTTGCTACCGGCTCCCAGCAAAACGAATATCAGTACGGACGGAAGGAGCGGGACGCAGAGCGGGGAGGGCTCACCTTTCTGGGAGGAACGAAGGCCGCGGCCTAGCGTACCTGGGCCGGAAGTGACTCTGCCTACAGAGACCTCCCGGACTACGCTTCCCAGAATTCCCGATGGGATTAGAGACGGAGCCTCAGCCTCCTATAGCGGAAGTTACCCGACTACACGAGGCTCCCAAACTACACTGCCCAGAATTCCTGGGAAAACGCTCCATCTCTTTGCCTGACTGGGAAGCAAGTGCAGGCTGCCAAGCTGAGAGCCTGGATTGTATTTCACCTGTGCCGGTCCCAGAGGAATTCCTTAATTTCCCCCTTCCTGAAACCGAAATGCTTCCAAAGATAGAGAGCTCGTATATATATTTCTCTATTTTCCCCAGCGGACTGTGCGTAAAACGCTCCTTTCCTGGAGCGGGTGTCTCTGACCCTGTGGATCTTCTGGACAATTCCCGGAATTTCTTACAGGGCAGCACTTCCCCTTAAGTCGTCTCTTTCTCTTTTGGACAGTCAGTATTTGCATAGACACTATTCTCTTTTCGTTAGTCTAATTTTATACTTCTAGGCCAGCTTTACTGCCTTCCCCCTAGAGTTTTTTTTTTTTCTTAAACGCGACACAAACCCAAATAAATTCGACCAAAGCGGGCTCTACTTACCTACCGATCAATCAACCAACCAAGAAAATACCCCATAAAGGAGAGAACGGAGAAGCTTGCAATACGAAAGAAAAAACCAAAAAATTACAGAATGGAAGTGATGTGTGCGCTAAAAATGCACGTACTGAAAGGAAATTGGGCTGATGTATACCGGACACCGAATTTAAGGAATACAAAATCTCAACCTTTCTTTGACTGGATTACCTTTTTATTCCATTTCCGTGTGGACGCGTCTGAAACTGATAGTGCTTTTGCTACCTACCATAATGTATTTTTTGCAAGATCCACAAGAACATGGATGCCAAGACTCCACAAAAAACAGATGCAACCGCTGATGAGGCCATAAGCAGATGGTTCCCACGTTTCCTTGACTTTGACTACTGATGATGAAATGTGACTCATAAGGCAAATGGAAAGGCTGTATTGATACAGACAAAATGTTATTATTATGGGAAGGCACAAGTCCCTTATAACATCCTGCATTTTTTTTTCTTCCTTGGGAAAATTTATTACATCACCTATTTTCACCCTGCTCTTGTTATCATAAATACTTTAAGTTGTCTTATGGAAGGCAGAATGATTCAGGGAAGATGGTGAATGGGTTGACACGATCCAGAAAAGGAAGAGGAAAATAAAAAGGTATAACGGCCAATCTGTGAAAATGCTTAATGGCAGGCCGGGCGCGGTGGCTCAAGCCTGTAATCCCAGCACTTTGGGAGGCCGAGGTGGGTGGATCACAAGGTCAAGAGATCAAGACCATCCTGGTCAACATGGTGAAACCCCGTCTCTACTAAAACTATAAAAAATTAGCTGGGCATGGTGGCGCGTGCCTGTAATCCCAGCTACTCAGGAGGCC
>NW_016107611.1:904136-905610 GCF_001604975.1 Cebus imitator
TAAGCAGCTTATAATTGGAGGAATGCCTAGAGTAGACACAGTGCAGAGCATGATTTAAGGGAAAAACAGTTATACCAGGACAAGAATCCATGGCTTTACAATACAGAATACGGCAGCGTTCTGTATTGTAAAGATACCCGCTGTATGGCAGGCTGGGGGCGAGAGCCACTCCTCCTGATAAAGGAGTTGTAGGACCTTGTTCCAGTTCTTATGGAAGGCTGCCCTCAGACCGGCAATCCACCTTAGTGAATGTGAACTTTATCAGCTCTTGCTACTGTGCTGCTTGAAAAGCATCTTCCCATAGAACCCATTGGAAGCTGCCAGGAGGTGGCAGTAACCTTGACAGCTTCTGTCACTGCTATGTGACTTAAAGCATCCTCCTATAAATCTTCTTAGAAGTAGTTTTCCCATAGTTAGAAGTATTGCACACTGCACCCTCTTCACTGTGCACTGCCCTCCTTCAAGCCTCGGTGACCTAATGTTGGTGGAACCCTTACTGCACACCGCCCTTGCCTTCGTGGGAACCGGCCCCTTGCTGTGCACTGTCCACCTCCTGGCCTAGGTGACCTAATGGGGGTGGACCCTATGTTTTATTGTTCACGACCCTATCACTATCCTTAAAGATGATTTCACTCACTACCCTTCCCCCTAACCTATACACAATAAATACTCATGCTTTTGGACATTTGGGGCCTCACCAGCCTCGCCTGACTCCACTTATACGTGGCGTGGCCCCCGAGCCCAGCTGCATTTTCTTTGTACTTCTGTGTCCTGTCTCTTTATTTCTCGGATCCTGTGCCTCAGCACAGCATAAGGCTCACCCCACGACCCTGTGGGGCACTCAGCCCTACAATAATAGATGAGGTTTTTTTATAAAATGAAAGGAAAATTTAAAAAGAAAAGGGACAGAATGATGCTTTGAGTACTTCCACTTCCAGTAATAATAAAATGAGTGATTTGGAACAAATATCTGGCAGACGAAAGGTGGGCAAATTTTTCAAATGTCACAAGGCATCAAAAGACAACCGAAAAACATCGTTTATTTGAATAGGAGAATGAGGGCATACATATTAAAAATAAAAAACAATATATTTATTCCATTATATCCTCCACTACCCACTCTCATTTTCTCCCCTGTTGCATCAGTAGCCAGGCTTATCTCTTTAATGTGTGCCTGTTTTTGGTATGGCCTTTTGGCAAAATGTGTGGAATCTGGGGTGCATATGTATAGTTTGTGTTATAAAACTCTTAAAATTTTTCACTCAAAACTATGTTTTTCTCAATATTTTACTACAAAATTTTTTTCAAGACAGGGTCTTACCTTGTCACCTTGGCTGGACTACTGGCATGATCACAGTTCACTGCAGCCTTGATCACCTGCGCTCAAGCAATCTTCCCACCTCAGCCTCCAAAGTAGCTGGGACTATTGGTGTGCCCAACCACATCTGGCTTTTTTTTTTTTTTTTTTTTGCAA
>NW_016107611.1:905625-908825 GCF_001604975.1 Cebus imitator
GCAAAGATGGGGTCCCACTATGTTGCCCAGGCTGATCTCAAACTCCTGGCCTCAAGTGATCTTTGCACCTTGGCCTCCCAAAGTGCTGGCCTTACAGGCAGGAGCCACTGTGCCTAGCCCTGAAATTTTTTAACATAAAGAAGAGTTGGAAGAATTATACAGTGTTCACCCATATATTCTCAGCGTAGATTCTAATATTAGCAACATTTATTAGCCATTCACCTAGCCATGTTATCACTTATCTATTCATCAGAACATTAACATTACCCCCCAAATTCTCTCATGACACTTCCCCATCAGTCTCTAACCCCTTCCCCCAGTTGCAATCACTGTTCTATTTGTTCACCATAAATTTTAATAATTTTAGAACATTAAATATATGGAACCATATGGTAAGTAATCTTCTGCACTACAATTCTTTGAGTATAGTGTTTTTCAGATCCATCCATGTTGATGCACATGTCATTTGATCCGTTTTATTACTGAGTGATGTTCTAATGCATGAATATGTGTTTTTGGAAACCTGCTTACATTTTAATTTTTTTAACTATTAGTAATAAAACTCCTGCAGCATACTTATAAAAGTCTATTTACAGGCATATGCTTTCTTTTCTCTGGAATAAATATCTATTATTAGAATTGTTTGATGTGTTTAACTTAAGAAACCATCAGATCATTTCCCAGATTAATTTCACACTGTCTACCCCAAAATATATGCAATTTCTGATTTTTTTTTTTTAAGATAGAGTTTCACTCTTGTCATCCAGGCTGGAGTGCAGTGCGAGGATCTTGGCTCACTGCAACCTCCACCTCCTGGGTTCAAGCGATTCTCCTGCCTCCGCCTCCTAAGTAGCTGGGATTACAGGAACTTGCCACCACGCCTGGCTAATTTTTGTATTTTTAATAGAAACAGGGTTTCTCCATGTTGGCCAGGTTGGTCTCGAATTCCTGACCTTGGGTGATGGCCTATCTCAGCCTCCCCAAGTCCTGGGATTACAGGCAGGAGCCACCGCGCCCAGCCTGTTATCGGTATTTTTAATATCTGCCATTCTGGTGGTTGTGTAGTTGTATCTCACTGCAGTTTTCATTTGCTTTTTCCTGATGACCAATGATATCAAACACACTTCTTCATGGGCTATATTAACAATTTGTATGTCTTCTGTTGTAACTTTTCAAATTTTGCCCATTATAACTGAGGTGTTGGGCTCTTTAATATTGTATTGTAGAAATCTTTATATATTTTGGGTGTCAGTCAGTCTGAAATTTGGGCAGAGTTTAAGGTAGACTAAGGGGCAAAATCCTTTGCTTGACATCTTTTTCCCTAGATTTCTTCCCTCACTTTCCAGGTTCTGTGGTCACCTCAATCTCTGTCACCTAGCTCTTCAAGCCAGTGGATACTGTAGAAGCATCCACAGATTCAAGGAAACAGGGATCAAAAATATTCAGGAAAAAAAACAATAAAATTTAGCAACACAACAATAAAAACAACACAAATAAAAAACCCAATACAGTATAAAAACTATTTACATGGCATTTTTATTGTATAAGGATAGAAATAATTTGATGTATACAGGATGATATGCAAAGGTTATATGAGAATTCTATGGCCATTTTACATAACGAACTTGAGCATCCATGGATTCTGATATCCATAAGGGTCCCTGAACCAGTTCCCCACCTGTACCAAGGGACTACTGTATCCAGGATTTCTTCATCTAGTTCATGAAGGCTATTCATCTGTAGTTTTCTTTCCATATAATTTCTTTGTTTTGGTATGATCAGATTAATGCTGGCCTCATGAAACAAGCTGGAGGTGGGTGGGTGTCTCTTTTCGTTTATGTGTTTATTTACAATTCACATCTTTACTCTTTAAATGTTTAGTAGAATCTATCAATGAAGTAATCTCTTTGTTTGTTTTGTTTGTTTGTTTGTTTTAATGGACCAGGACACCCAATGAAGTAATCTCAATATTGTTTTTTGTTGTTGTTGTTACTGTTGTTGATAGGCTTTATCCATTAAATCAGTTTTTAAATATATATCAGGCCAGGCAGGCTCATGCCTGTACTCCTAGCACTTTGGGAGGCCAAGGCAGGCAGCACGCTTGAGCCCAGGAGTTCAAGACCAGCCCAGGCAACATGGTAAAACCCCATCTCTACAAAAGATACAAAAAATTAGCCGCACATGGTTGTGTGAGCCTCTAGTCCCAGCTACTCAGGAGGCCGAGGTGGGGTGGGAGAATCAACTGAATCTGGGAGTTTGAGGCTTCAGTGAGCCATGGTCATGCCTCTGCACTCCAGCCTGAGTGACAGAGCAAGACTCTGTCTCAAAAAAATAATTATACATATATATGTATGTAAAAATTATACATACACACATACATACACACAACTATCTAGGTTATCCATTCTTTTTGAGTGAGCTTTGGTAGTTTGTGCCTTTCAAGTAAGATTCCATGTCATACAAATTGATGAACTGATGAACATAGAGTTGTTCGTAATGTTCCCTTATAATCCTTTTAATACCCATAAAATCTGTAATAACATTCCCTCCCTATTGATTTTTGTTTTCTTTTTCCCTGTTGATCAGTCAGTTGAAAGGTTTATCAACTATATTGATCTTCTCAAAGGATCAGGTTATGAGTTTATTAATTTTTAAATACTGTTTTCCTGTTTCCAATTGCATTGACTTACGTAGACGTCACAAAACTTCACTCTGTCCTCTCAGGGACCCAGCTGGGCTCAAGAATTAAGTTAACATAACATAGATTAACAGGAGAACAGCATGCAAATTTATTTAACACAAGTTTTACATGAGACCAGAAAATGAAGCTCCAAAGAAACAGTCAGTTATGTATATACTGTAGTGAACAAAGAATAGTACGCTGTTAAGAAGCCATTAGGCTGGGCCTGGTGGCTCATGCTTGTAATCCCAGCATTTTGGGAGACGGCGGCAGGAGGATAGCTTGAAGCCAGGAGTTTGAGACCATCCTGGGCAACACAGTGAGGCCGCATCTCTACAAAATAAAAATAAGTTAAAAATAAAAAAATATAGGCCGGGTGCGGTGGCTCAAGCCTGTAATCCCAGCACTTTCGGAGGCCGAGGCGGGTGGATCACGAGGTCAAGAGATCGAGACCATCCTGGTCAACATGGTGAAACCCCGTCTCTACTAAAAATACAAAAAATTAGCTGGGCATGGTGGC
>NW_016107611.1:908922-923870 GCF_001604975.1 Cebus imitator
AAGCAACTAAATCATGTGGAGAGTTTTGAAAGATGTTACTTTAAGGCGGTCTGTGTGGAATTCTTTTGGGCTTGACTTCTCATTTTGAGGAAAGCATGTTGCTCCTTTTTTCTAGTATAAGGAAGGTATTTTCCTTCCTTCCTTCCTTCCCACCTTCCCTTCTTCCTTCTTTCCTTCTTATCTTTTCACTTTTTTTTCTTTCTTCTTCTTTCAAGACAGGGCCTTTCTTTCTTCTTCTTTCAAGACATGCTGTGTGAAGCCCTGTCTTGAAAGAAGAAAGAAAATAAAGGGAAAACGGCACAATCAAAACTCACTGAACTGCAGTGTTGAATTCCTATGGTCAAGTGATTCTCCTGCCTCAGCTTCTGGAAGAGCTGGGACTACAGGTAAGCATCTGGCATTTTTTTTTTTTTTAAGAGATGGGGCCTTGTCATGTTGCCCAGGCTGGTCTTGAGCTCTTAGCCTCAAGTGATCCTCTCACCTGGGCCTCCCAAAAGCACTGGGATTACAGGTGTGAGCCACCGCACCCATCCAAGAGGGTGTCTTTCACATTGGAAATTTATTTTCTGTTTTTAAGATCTGATACAAACATCACAGTGATCTTTTTGCACCTGCTGTTTTCCAAGTGCCTTTAACTTAATATGCCAGAGTGGTATATTAACTCACTTGTTTTTTTCCTTCATTCTGCTTGCTTTGGTTTCAATTTCCCTTTCTTTATTTTCTTAAATATAAAGCTTAATTTTATATCTTTTTTGTTTTCTAATATAAGCATTTAATCCTACAAATTTGCTTTCAATTATTTAGCTTCATTCCATACATTTTGATACCTTGTTTTCATTTTATTGAATTAAAAATGTTTTATGATTTCCTCTTTGACCCATGGGATAACATTGTCTTTAATTTTTCTAATGTTTTGGGAGTTTCCAGACAAGGTTTTGTTTTTGGAGTTAAATTCTGTTATAGTCATAGAACATATTCTATGATTTAACTCTTTTAAATTTATTTAGGTATTTTGGCCGGGCTCGGTGGCTCACGCCTGTAATCCCAGCACTTTGGGAGGCCGCGGCGGGCGGATCACGAGGTCAAGAGATAGAGACCATGCCGGCCAACATGGTGAAACCCGTCTCTACTAAAAGTACAAAAAATTAGCCGGGCGTGGTGGTGCATGCCTGTAGTCCCAGCTACTCCGGAGGCTGAGGCGGCAGAATTGTTTGAAACCAGAAAACGGAAGTTGCAGTGAGCCGGGATCGCGCCACTGCACTTCAGCCTGGTGATAGAGTGAGACTGTTTCAATAAATTTAAAAAAAATTTATTTAAGTACTTTATTGTTTCATAATTCAGTTTGTCATATTTCATGTGTGCTTGAAAAGAATGTGTATCCTGCCATTGAGAGATACTCTATTTGTAAATTGGTCATGGGGATTGATATTATTCAGGTCTTCTATATCAGGAGTTGGCAATCTTTTCTGTAAAGAGCCAGATTGTAAATATTTCAGTCTTGCTGGGTAACACAGTCTCCCTTGCAACTATTAAATTCTGTCATATAGTACGAGAGGGACTATACACAAGAGGGAAACAAATGAGTGTTTATGTCCCAATAAAACTTTTTAAAACAAAAGTAGGTGGTTTCTGACCTTTGTTATATATCTTTATTGATTTTCCGTATACTAGTTCTATTAAGTACTGACAGAAGAGTGTTGAATCTTCAATTGTATTTGTGGGTATGTCTATTTATCCTTTGTTTTACCCATGTTAAAACTCGAAGCAAACTTGTCAGTTTGTGTGTACATTTAGAATTGTATGATTTCTTGGTAAACTGACCCCATTATCATTTTATAATGTCCCTCTTTACACATGGTAATATCCCTTGTCTGAAGTCTACTTGTCTGATGTTAAAATAGCCACACTTTTATTTTGTTTGTGTGATATATCCTTTCCTACCCTTTTAATCTATTGTCTTTCTGTTTAAAGTTTCATTTAGATAGCATATAATAGTGGATGCTTCCTTTTTCAATATGACAGTCTGTTTTTAATTGGTGTGCCTAGACCATTTAATGTAATCACTTTTAGTAGAGAACACAGTTTGAAATGAAAAGGAGGAATAAATTATAAAGGGAAAGATATGTGCGAGCTAAAAATGCAGAACTTAGAAACTGGGCACAAATGCAAGGAACACAAGATCTGAAACCTACTTTGACTGGATTTTCTACTTTATTCCATATGTGTTGGATGCATCTAGAACTCTTGGCAGTTTTACCTGATATTAGCTATTCATTCCAAGACACAAGAACCCACAAGAAGGTCATGCAAAGTATAAATTAATTCAACAATTGTGGAAGATAGTGTGGCAATTCCTCAAGGATCTAGAAATATAAATACCATTAGACCCAGCAAACCCATTACTGGGTATATTCCCAAGGGATTATAAATCATTCTATTATAAAGATACATGCACACACATGCTTATTGCAGCACTGTTCACAACAGCAAAGACGAACCAACCCACGTGCCCATCAATGATAGACTGGATAAAGAAAATGTGGCACATATATACAATGGAACATTATGCAGCCATAAAAAAGGATTTCATGTCCTTTGCAGGGACATGAATGAAACTGAAAACCATCATTTTCAGCAAACTGACACAAAAACAGAAAACCAAACACGGCATGTTTTCTCTCATAAGTGGATGTTGAACAATGAGAACACACAGACACAGGGAGGGGAACATCACACACCGGGGCCTAGGGGGTGGGGGGCTCGGGGAGGAATAGCCAGGGGGTAAGGGGACTGGGGAGGGATAGCATTAGGATAAATGTATAAAATCAGGTGGTGCTCTGACCACTTTGGGCACATATCATCAGGACCTCCTAAGGCTGTGTCACAGGCACGTACTTAACCTTGGCAAACTAGATTTTCTAAATTGAGACCTGTCTCACGTACTTCTGGGTTCACAAAAGTATGCTTCAATGGACACCCATGTCTATTTGTTCTTGTTCTCTAAATGAAAATTCCTTGAATGGGAACCCTTGAATCTAAGAGTATGCACAGTGCATAGAGTCATATTACCAACACTATCCCAAAACAATTGATCTGATTGACTGAGTCAATAGTATTTGGGAGCCTTTTCCCCCAAAATATATGCCATGAATTGAAATATCCCCTTTCCTGGAATGTTTAAAATACTTGTACCATTGCACATACTGACTTATTAAAGTTATCTGATCTCTGATCTCTGTATCTCTAAAGCAATGCTTCCCAGCCAAAGTCACTTAGTCTCTTACACATGAACCTTCAGGTTGTTTACAGTTTTATTATTGCAAAATTCTTAGAACATATTCCTTTCTGAAACCATATTTTCTGACTCATGAAATTACATCCTAAAAATACATTCTGGGAAGCAAGATCATTGGCTCAAAGACAATGCACATTGTACATCTGATACATAAAGACAAGCTCCTCTCCAGCAACTTTGTACTTGTTTTTTCCCCATAAACTTATATAAGAACACTCAAGTCCCCATTTCTACTGACATGGAATTTTAAAAATATTTCACTATTATCGACCTGATCAGTAAGAAAATGACACTTCAGGGGTGCTTTTATTTGCACTTGAATGGCTGTTCTGTATACAAACTATAACTACCAGGAAAATGTAATGCAAGAAAAACTCGGAATAAAACTTGATCCAAATAAGGTATAAGTCAGTTAAAACAAAAAAGGACATTATTTTTGAAGGAAAAAGAAAGACATTGTGGGCTGAGTGCAGTGGCCCACACCTGTAATCCCAGCACGTTGGGAAGCTAGGCAGGGGGATTGCTTGAAGCCAGAAGTTTGAGACGAGGCTGTGCAACAAAGTAAGACCCAATCTCTACAAGTAATTTAAAAAAATTAGCTGAGCATGGTGGTGTATGCCTGTAGTCCCAGCTACTCAGTTCAGGGCTATGGCAAGCCATGATCAGGCCACTGCACTCCAGTCACCTGGGACAGAGCAAAATCCTGTTTCTAAAAAAAGAAAAAAGAAAAAAGAATGCAAAGAGATCTCTTCCCAAATTCATCTATTATTCCCAGTTAAATGACAATTTTGGGAGGAAACTGACAGAAAGGGAACCCTCTAAAAACCCATTATTATACAGGTCTGCTGAGAAGAAGGCTGCATCAGTCTGTAATGAACACTGTTGGTTTTTTAACTTGTTGCTCACTTCAGTAAATGCTAGTTTATTCAACAAATTTTATTAAGACTAACTGCAGGATGCCTATAATAGTTAATTTTTAATCACATTTAAGGTGTGAACAGATAAACTTATTCCAGCATCCCACATTATAGAGCTTCTCTATTGCATGAGATTTCTTACATCTGTGGATTGCACTTTTCAGTAAAGTTTTACCACATGCATATCATCTGGAACATTTCTCTTTGGTGTACACACCAATAAATGAAGGTTACCACTGAAGAAGTCCCATCCATTCCATTTTAGATGGTTGCACTGCCACATCAAGCCTTAACGACCTAAAAGTTTTGAACTCTGAATTATAATGTTACTTCCTTATGTGGACTCCAACGACAATGAAACATATTGATATAAAATCCCTCCATGTTAGTCAGGATAGCCTGGGTAATGCTGCAGTAACAAATAAACCACCAAAAATCTCAGTGGTGAGACACAATGAATTTTTATTTCTTACTCTAAAAAGATGTCCAACACAGATCAGATGGTGACCTTCTATCAACACAGTCTGGAATAAGCAGCCTCCAAGGTCACCTTGGCAGGGATAGAGAAGCCTGAGGATGTTTGTGAAGGCTAGACCTGAAACTGGCTTATATCACTTTTGCTCACACTCCACTGGCTAAAACTCAATCACATGGGCACACTCTTAACTGTAAGCATTACTGGGAAATAGGGTCTTCTTATTTGCAAGAAAAAGGAACCAGTGTGATAAACACAGCACTGCCTCTGTCCATACACTTCAAATGCCACTTCTATAGAGCTTCTCACCTGTGTAGAGAATCTCATGGAAAACCTGAGTATGGACTAATGTTCTTTCATACTAAAAGCACGGGTTTCATTTCTGAGCACACTTTTGAATGTTCTCCATACTGAGAGTATCTTTTTAGTGGAGACTAAAAAAATCTAAAGACTTTGGCTGAACTGAAGACCTCATCGTAATCATCAATTTCCTTCCTGGACATATCCTTTAATGGAAATTTGACCTCTAACTACAACCATGACCACAAAATTACCCATTTGTCAAGAGTCACCTACTTTGCCATTGCAGCATACAGCAGTTGACGGGAGCTTCACAGAAGTTCTTGAAATCCACAGTCGTTGCCTGGCACACTCGTGCTGCAGGTTCACGTCATCGATGGTAGTGTCCCTGTCTTTTGCTCCCTGAGCTATCCCAAATGCTGAGTAAGCCTCTATCATCTGGAATACAGTTTGGCTTCTGTTTTCCTAATTGAACTCTGACTTACTACATTTATAATGTTTCTCTCTGCTCATGTAGTCTTTGATGAGTCAGAAGGTCCTTGCTGCGCTCACAATGTGCATACTGTATCTTATCTATATGCACTCTCTGATGGGCAAGGAGGTAGGAATTACGACTGAAGCCCTTACCACATGCCTTACACTTATAGGGCCTTTCTCCTGTGTGGACTCTGAGATGAACATGAAGATCTGAATTCCGACTGAAGCCTTTACCACACTCATCACATTTATATGGTTTCTCTCTGGTGTGATCTCTTTGATGTAAGTGAAAATACGAGCTGTAACTAAAGCACTTTCCACACACTGCACATTTATATGGTTTTTCTCCAGTGTGAACTCTCTGATGAGTGTGAAGAACAGAGCTATATGCAAAATCCTTTCCACACACATTGCATTTGTATGGTTTCTCCCCTGTGTGGACTCTCTGGTGAATGTGAAGGTGTGTACTTTGGCTGAAGCCCTTTCCACATTCACCACACCTATAAGGTTTCTCCCCTGTGTGCAACCTCCAGTGGACTTGAAGAACGGAACTTGAACTAAAGCACTTGCCACACTCACTGCATTTGTAGGGTTTTTCTCCAGTGTGGACCCTCTGATGGACAAGAAGGTTAGAGCTCTGATCAAAGCCCTTCCCACACTCTTCACATTTATAGGGCTTTTTCCCTGTGTGTACTCCCTGATGAATACAAAGAAGTGACCTAAATCCAAACCCCTTCCCACATACGTCACATTTGTAGGGCATCTCCCCTGTGTGGACTCGATGATGGTTGTGAAGGGAGGAGTTGCGCGTGAAGCCCTTGCCACATTCTTTACATTTGTAGGGTTTGTCTCCTAAGGGGACTTTCTGATATCTGGGAAGGTCTGAGCTTTGTTTGCAGCCCATAGGCAATTTGTGATAGTCACAGGGAGTCTCACCTGAGTGGGTTTTACAATGAACAATAAGATATTGGCTCTGATGAAAGTTCTTTCCATACTGGCCACACGTATAACATTTTCCTCCTAGGTGAGCGCTGTGATGGACACGAGGATCTATATCATCTGCAAAGGTCGCCCCACAGTTATTACATGTGAAAGGCCGTCGTATTGCATGGGATGCATTATGTTGTTCAACTGTTGATTTCGTACCCAAGTTCTTCCCACAGTTGGGGTGTCTACCAGGGTCTTCTCCTTTACATTCGTGGGACTCATCATGGTCATGTGAGGTCCAATTGAGGTTGTCATCATGCCAAACACTTCTATATAGTTTCTCTTCCATATAAATTCCCTTATATCTTCCCTGAGAGTTCAGGGGCTTGGTCATTATGTTGGCTTTCCTCCACGATTCTGGGGTAAGGACCTGTGTCAGGCCTTGCCATGCTGTGATATCTTGATTTTTGATAATGGCATTTACTACATAGTTTTCATTTTCAGAAATCTGAAGAGACATGCCTGCCCATTCTTCACAGAGGGAAACATCTCCTTCTAAATATGGGGAACACTCTTCTTGAAGATTCATGATATAATCTTGACTCACAGTTAAATCCCAGATCCTTTGTTTCCAAATCTGCCAGCAATGAAGTCCTTCTTGTGAAAGGTAACTCAACCCTTTTTCCTGAAGATTCAAAATATTGTTTTCAATCTTATCTCCTATGAGAAGAAAGAGAATTTGGCTAAGAGAACAAGTCAATCATCTGCCCAGAGGTTTTGAGAAAATGAAATATGATGGGGTGGGAAGTCGTCCCTGGCTTCTATTGACATGTGAAACAATTAGAGCCACAGTAATTCTAACCTGTGAGCTGCTAATTAGAAATTAATTTTGGGGCCGGGCGCGGTGGCTCAAGCCTGTAATCCCAGCACTGTGGGAGGCCGAGGCGGGTGGATCACGAGGTCAAGAGATCGAGACCATCCTGGTCAACATGGTGAAACCCCGTCTCTACTAAAAATACAAAAATTAGCTGGGCGTGGTGGTGCGTGCCTGTAATCCCAGCTACTCGGGAGGCTGAGGCAGGAGAATTGCCTGAACCCAGGAGACAGAGGTTGCGGTGAGCCGAGATCGCGCCACTGCACTCCAGCCTGGGTGACAAAGAGAGACTTTGTCTCAAAAAAAAAAAAAAAAAAAAAAAAAAAAAAAAAAAAAAAAAGAAAAAAAAAAAAAAAAAAAAAAAAAAAAAAAAAAAAAAAAAAAAAAAAAAAAGAAAGAAATTAATTTTGGAGGGAAATTAAGAGAGATCTTGGCCAGGTGCAGTGGCTCCTGCCTGTAATACTAACAATTTGAGAGGCTGAGGTGGGAGGATTACTCAAACCCAAGAGATCAAGACCAGGCTGGGCAATATAGTGAGATCTCATCTCTACAAAAAAAAAATTAAAAATTGGCTCAGTGTGGCGGTGCATGCCTATGATCCCAGCTACTTGGAAATCTAAGGTTGGAGGACTGCCTAATCCTGGGAGGCAGAGGCTGCAGTGAGCCAAGATTGTGCCGCTGCACTCCAGCCTGGGTGACAGAGCAAGACCTTTCTACCCTCACACTGCAAAAAAGAAAAAATGGAAATCTTAGGAAGAATTTATAAAGGAAGAAATTCACCTCCATGCTATAAGAGAAGTCGATAAAAGGCCTTTAATCATCTTGATACAAAAGGTATGGGAAAGGCTCCCATTTTATGTAGTATATGTGTGTACATGAAGAATACATATTGATGGAGTGTTTGTTATATGTTGGGCAGAGAGAGGGACACAAAGGGTCATAAGAGGTTTCAGAAACAACAACAAATCCTACTCCTGATAACTTCCCTTCCTCCATATCACTGTCATAGGGAAGACTATAATATATGTTTGTGTACAACCTGCACAGCTGTACATGGTGAGCCAAAAGGGGATGGGGATGAAAAGGCAATGGAGATTGAAATGCGGATAAGCATTGTGAAATATGGCATCAGTGTTGTGCGGGGATGCATATGTAAACCTCTGAAGCAAGGTTTAAGAGACATCCTTTTTATTTTCCCCGAGGTTCTTTGTCTTCATGAAAAGATAGAGAACACTGAGATCCTACAATCCATTTTCTTAAGTTTTGCCCTTTTAATATATTGCAAAATCTCAAACAGCCATGACTATGAGAATGGGGAACAGATACTGTGGCACTATCAATGGCCTGGTACCCAGGGAAGCAAGACTATGATGTAACAAACAGGGGGCTGAGGCAGACGAGGATGATCATATTCTTGGGACCTTGAGATGGGTTTCAAAATGGCATGAACATCATGGTCAAGCCCCACTGGATACTGCTTCTGGTTCAAGGTCCTTTCTGGGTTGTTTTATTGAAAGTGACTTTAGTTTATAAGACAGTATCAGGGAAAGGGAGACTATGAGCTGCCCAGAATGGGCTTAAAGCAGTGGTTTACCAACTGTTTTTAGGTAACCCACAATAAAAGCAGCATTTCCACTGTGATTCAGTATGCATAGGCACAGATATCAACACAGATTGCTCACTAAAACAGAAGTTTTTTTTTTTTTTTTTTTTTTTTGAGACGGAGTTTCGCTCTTGTTACCCAGGCTGGAGTGCAATGGTGCAATCTCGGCTCACCGCAACCTCCGCCTCCTGGGTTCAGGCAATTCTCCTGCCTCAGCCTCCTGAGTAGCTGGGATTACAGGCACGCGCCACCATGCCCAGCTAATTTTTTGTATTTTTAGTAGAGACGGGGTTTCACCATGTTGACCAGGATGGTCTCGATCTCTTGACCTCGTGATCCACCCGCCTCGGCCTCCCAAAGTGCTGGGATTACAGGCTTGAGCCACCGCCCCCGGCCTTAGTTCTTCTTATAAGCTGTGTTATCATTGCCATGTTATTAATTCTGTGACTAGTTGTTTCATCCATTGATATGGTTTAGCTATGTCCTCATCCAAATCTCATCTTGAATTGTAACTCCCATAATTCCCACGTGTCGTGTCCCATAATTCCCATGTGTTGGAGCTCCGACATAGAGTCCCTACTGGGACACTGCCTAGTGGAGATATGAGAAGACGGCCACCATCCTTCAGACCCCAGAATGCCAGATCCACTGACAGCTTGCAATGTGTGCCTGGAAAAGCCACAGAAACTCAACACCAGCCCATAAAAGCAGCTGAAAGGGAGGCTACGCTGTGCAGAGCCAGAGGGGCGGAGCTGCCTAAGACCATGGGAGCCCATCTCTTGCATCAGTGTGACCAGGTAGTGAGACATGGAGTCAAAGGAGATCATTTCTGGGCTTTAAGATTTGACTGCCCTGCTGGATTTCAGACTTGCATGAGGCCTGTAGCCCCTTCATTTTGGCTAATTTCTCCCATTTGGTACAGCTGTATTTACACAATGCCTATACAGCTAGTGCTCGACTTACGACCACGATTGGTTCCAACAGACTGGTCGTAATGCGATTTGGTCATAAGTTGAGTAGGCTATATGCACGCAGAGATGGTAGTGCTGCCGGAAGCTGGTCTGCACTGTCGTACGCCCAACTGGGCAACGTTTGCACTGCTAGACACGGAACAGTCGTGGCTAGCGATTGTGGTCGTAAAGTCGAATGGTCGTAAGTTGCATAGGTCGTAAGTTGATCAATACCTGTACCTGCACTATGTCTAGGGAGTAATTAATTTGCTTTTCATTTTACAGGCTCATAGATGGAAGAGACTTGGCTTATCTCACATGAGACACTGGACTGTAGACTTCTGAGTTAATGCTGAAATAAGACTTTGGGAAACTGTGGGGAGGCATGATTGGTTTTGAAATGTGAGGACATAAGATTTGGGAGGGGCCAGGGGCAGAATGATATGGTTTGGCTGTGTTCCCACTCAGATCTCATCTTGAATTGTAATTCCCACAATTCCCATGTGTCATACAAAGAACCTGGTGGGAGATGATTGAATTATGGGGCTGGGTCTTTCCTGTGTTGTTCTAATGATAGTGAATGAATCTCATGAGATCTGATAGTTTTAAAAAGGGGCATTTCCCTGCACAAACTCTCTTCTCTTGTCTGCCACCATATAAGACATGCCTTTCACCTTCCACTATGATTGTGAGGCCTCCCCAGCCACATGGAAGTGTTAAGTCCAATAAACCTCTGTCTTTTGTAAATTGCCCAGTCTTGGGTATGTCATTATCAGCAGTTTAAAGACTGACTAATATATATCCATAAAAGGGAGATAATAACAGCAACTATCTGTATTAGTCCGTTCTCATGTTGATAATAAAGACATACCTGAGACTGGGTAATTTATAAAGGAAAGAGCTTTATTTATTTATTTATTTATTTATTTTGGACGGAGTTTCCCTCTTGCTACCCAGGCTGGAGTGCAATGGCGCGATCTCGGCTCACCGCAACCTCCGCCTCCTGGGTTCAGGCAATTCTCCTGTCTCAGCCTCCTGAGTAGCTGGGATTACAGGCACACGCCACCATGCCCAGCTGAATTTTTGTATTTTTAGTAGAGACAGGGTTTTACCATGTTGACCAGGATGGTCTCGATCTCTTGACCTCGTGATCCACCTGCCTCGGCCTCCCAAAGTGCTGGGATTACAGGCGTGAGCCACCACGCCCGGCCAAAGGAAAGAGCTTTAATTGACTCACAATTCCATATGGCTGGGGAGGCCTCACAATCATGGCAGAAGGTGAAGGAAGAGCAAAGGGACGTTTTACATGACAGCAGGCAAAGAGAAAGCTTGTGCAGGGGAACGCCCATTTAATAAAACCATCAGATCTTATGAAACTTATTCACTATCATGAGAACAACGCAAGAAACACCCCCCACCATGATTCAGTTACCTCTTAACAGGCCCCTCCCACAACATGTGGGAATTACAGGAGCTACAATTCAAGATGAGACTTGGGTAGGGAAACAGCCAAACCATATCACTATCTCACAAATTGAACTTAGGTAACACATAACTGTATATGAACCTCTGAAATGAACATGAGGTTAGATATTTATCAAAAAGTAATCAAAGAAGCCAACACTTAGATTACACTTACTACATACCAGTAAGTGTTGGCTATTATAACTGCCAACAAAACCCCAAAATTCTCCCTTGGTTCCTTTAACACTGGTTCATTCCAAACACTGGATAAAAACACTTTTTTCCAGAAGCAACCAATAGATCAAGGCTCTTGGTGGTGTGTGAATTTTATCAGTCTCATTCTGAGAAATATGAGGAAAGAATGAGAGCCTAATTGTGTGAAGAGGGGAGGGAGGGCTTACTACCTGCATTGAATGCCCACAGCCAGGAGTGTGAGATTTAGGAAGAGCTCCCTCACCAACCTGTCACAGGGGGGCACATCCTCACATTGATCTGTAAAAGCTCATTAACTGCAGGGTTCTAACCTGCACATGCATCTCTTAGGAGTTTTCTCTCCAGTGGCCAAAGTTTCTCTTTGTGATCTAACTGGAATACTCTCTCTGGTTCGAAATGATGGTTTGAGAAAACAGGTCCAGTGGTCTGATGCTCAGTTACTCACCCACTGAGATGAGGTTCCTGAAGTTTTCCAGCATCACATCTTGATACAGGTTTATCTGGGTTTTATCCAATAGTGCCAGCTCTTCGTTGGTGAAGACAACAGCCACATCCTTGAATGTCACCCTTTCCTAAAACATCCACCACATGCCATGTCAATCATCCACACAAATGACTGGTCTTAGTCTGTTTGGGCTGCCTTAATAAAATATCATAGTCTGGGTTAGAGTAAACAAAAGAAACTTATTTCTCACAGTTCTGGAGGTTGGAAAGTCTAAGATCAAGTACCACGAAGATAGGTTTCACTCAGGTTTCTTCTCCTGGTTTGTAGACAGCTGCCCTCTGACTGTGTCCTTACATGGTAAAGGGAGAATGAGAGCAAGCTCTGTTGAGTCTCTTCTTGTAAGGACACTAATCCTATTGGATCAGGGATTCCCAAAGGACAATATTAATCAAATTATAAAATATGGCCCAGGACACAGGCCCAGATTGAACTCTGACCAATACATACCCTTTCAAATCTTGCTACTTATTGAACTAGACCAGTGACATTTAGCGTATGGTCTTGTATGTGCCACCCATGCACTCAGATGTTGTGGCAATACCAAATTGCTATAAAAGTTTCTGAGCTTACTCTTGATTCTGTCTTTTTCCCTCATGGGGCAGTGATAAGCAGTTCGTGCACCGGTACTGGAACATGAACCACACTTGGAGTAGCACCAAAGTAGACAGCTTGAAATCTGTGTGTACGCTTCTTCGCTTCCATAAACGGAGTCACACCACCTGCCTCGCACTGTCATTATAAGCAAGATAAAGTACCTAATACATAGCAGTCACTCAAAAAATGCTGACTTCCTTTCAGAAAACAGAAGTGTCTGGTTCCTCAGAATGGTCAGTATGTTTAAAAGGAGAGAAACCCCTAGCTTACCTGTAATTTAATCATGTTTTCCTTTCGGAAAGGGCAGGATTCTGGAAAAGCAGAACTGCAAAGAAGAAATAATCCATGAGATCATGGATTCAACGAGTTGTGAATGACCATTGGTTCTTTGCTTATCTGCACAAGTTTCTCACACTTTATCCTCTCCCTAGATATCTTCTCTTCTCCCTCTGAACAGGCTCAACTCCCACCTCCTCAAAACTTCCCTTGATTTGACCCCTGTCCCTCAATTTCAGACCACTGTGTAACTCCTCTCTCTCTCCTCAAGCTTTTGGGTCAAAACCTGCACATTCTTTTCATTTTCTCAGACTTCTGAATGAACTGACATAATCTACATCTGAATTATGCTGAAAAAGAAGCTTCAGAATTGCTGTTTAAGAGAGCAATCTCAGGGCGGGGCATGGTGGCTCACACCTATAATCCCAGCACTTTGGGAGGCAGAGGCAGATTGATCAGTTGAGGCCAGGAGTTCAAGACCAGACTGGCTAACATGGTGAAACCGGTGCTGGATCTCTACTAAAAATACAAAATTAGCTGGGCATGCTGGCGGCTGCCTGTAATCCCAGCTACTCAGGAGGCTGAGGCAGGACAATTGCTTGAACCGGGAGGCAGAAGTTGCAGTGAACTGTGATTGTGCCACTGCACTCCAGCCTGGGTGACAAAGAGAGACTTTGTCTCAAAAAAAAAAAAAAAAAAAAAAAAAAAAAAAAAAAAAAAAAAAAAAAAAAAAAAAAAAATAAAAAAAAAAAAAAAAAAAAAAAAAAAAAAAAAAAGCAGCAATCTCAGGATGACAGGGACTTTCTGCTGTTTCCACTTTTGCATGCAAGACTTGATCTTATATGGCCAGAGCCTGTAATCTGAAGAACTTGCAGTTAGCCAAGACATACAAATTAAATCCCAATTTTTATTACTATGTTAATCAATAAAACAAATTTTTAAACACCTACATCTCGACTCTTGGCTTCCAAAACTCTCTCTCCAGCACCCATTCTGTTCCCTGCTTTTGCAAATATTGATGACACACCTATGACATATAAGACATATCCTCTGGTCTGGAAATGCTCACAGTATACTGAGCAGGTAGACTGAAGTAGGTAGACAGAGACCTTCTAAGATTGCCACTTCATATATACTAAAGCCCCTTTCTGTTCTGCTTATATCAGTGGATTCCCTTGCCAATTAGCTTCCAGTTGGGCTCAGCCAATGAAGAAAGCCAGCAAGAGATCCAGGGAAGAGACAAGAGTGAAGTCAGAATACTCACTCCCCCAGGTTTTTCTCTAGAGGTTGCTATAGAATGGTTATGTTCCATATCCACTGACCAAAGGTCATGGCCTCCATCAGGCAGCTGTCATCTCATAACTCTTTCTTCAGGTTTTAGTGACTGCCTCCTCCCTTAGCCCTTCAATCCTAAAGGCAGAAAGTTACCCTGCTATCACTAGCTCTGAAATATTGCAATATCCTTTGTTGATTACCACAGCCTGCCTACAACTTTATAGACTGTCCCTTTATTAAGCTCTTCTCAAATTATCCAATTTGAGTGTGCTGTTTATTTTTTATTGGGATTCCATCTGATAAGCCCTGTAAACCCAGTTGCTTCTGGCCTTTGTGGAGAAACTTACTGCAAAAAACTGCCACTTTAGGCACTGTGGAAACTCCAAAGATTAAAAAATAAAAGCCCAAAACCGCGTCTCTGCCTTCTCAGATAGTGCTTCTCACACTATCTGTGATAAAGGACTAGTTTTTTATTACTATTACTTTCAATCTGTCACAGACTGATATTTTGGTAAGATACAGTAAAAAGAAATGACTAGAAAAAGGAAATTAAGAAGGTATGCAAATTAAAGCCCAATTATTATTATTTTAATCAATAAGACAAATTTTTTAACATCAACACTCAAGTTCTCAAATTATCTGGTCACAGACCAATATCATTTAGTTCTCTGACTGGCACTGGTCTGTCTGTGGGCTACCCTTTGAATTACAGGATCATGTTAATAGGATATGAAATCTTTTTTTGGTAAATCCTTGGACTCCTTTCCTATCTGTAAGAGACATCATTAATCACTTCTTTTTTT
>NW_016107611.1:924520-926461 GCF_001604975.1 Cebus imitator
TTTTTAGTAGAGACGGGGTTTCACCATGTTGACCAGGATGGTCTCGATCTCTTGACCTCGTGATCCACCCGCCTCGGCCTCCCAAAGTGCTGGGATTACAGGTGTGAGCCACCGCGCCCGGCTAATCACTTCTTATTACGGGCTCTAACAAAGCCTAATAAAGAGTGTTCAACTCATTAGTACAGCACAAATTAGTGCAGCTGAATCTGGAAATGCAATTGCCCAGAAACACAATCAGAAATGTAATAAATCCTGCTATTACACCTAAAATAATTAATACTAATTCTCTAACTTTATCAAATATACAGAGAGCGTTCAAACTTCAAATTTGTTGACTGCAATTTAACAACTTACATTTGCTCATGTGCTTTATAATCCTCAAAGTCCCTACTCGCTGGTTCACAGCATGTGAGGTGAGAATGAAGTTAATAATTTGGGGCAGTTCTTTTCAAAATATATTCGGTGACATTAGACTCCACACTTACTACAATCTGAGCTGTTTCTTTATTGCCAGAAGACAGAACCTCCGCCCTGAAGTCAGAAATGCCCCACTAAAGTCAGAGCTGACAAAACCCAGAGTTCAGATCCAAGACATTTCCTCCTCCAAGAAGCTAGGGATGCTGAGCCAGAATCGCCCCCACCAAACTGAGCGAGAAAAGCCCAAGCCATCCTCCATACCCAGAGATAAACTGCTTAGGCAAACCCCTCATCCCATTCAGGGACCCACAGCCCCAGCCATTACTTCCAAACCCTGAGCCAGCGACCCCCTAACCTCATTCAGAGATGCACTTCCCAAGACTGATCCTAAGCTTCGACCCGAGGATGCCCAGGGCAAGTCGCTGTCAAGAAAGGTGAAGATGCACAGTTTTGTCAAAACCAGGGCTGCTCCCCAAACCAAGCCCAAGTTCTCCCCCTCCCATCCCAGGTAGGGCGGGCCTCTGAACGCCCCCAACCTACCCCACCCACGAGGCCCTATCATTGGTCACCAAACTCCTCCTACTCCAGTCCGCAGGGCTGGGTCAAAGCTGCACACCCTACACCCCCACTCAAGGCTACGCCTCCAAGGGCGGCGCGGTCGAGGCGAGACTCACCTCAGCATCCCAAACAATGTCGCTCGCAGAGCGCGTCCAGGACCACGGCGCATGCGCAAGAAAGCCTATGGACTACAATTCCCAGAAAGCTCCGCGCGCAACGGTGGCCACTCGCAAGGCTATCCAGCTGAAGTCAGGGGTTGCGCTGTTTGACTTCCGTTCGTTCGTCTAAAATAATAACACTCTTAATGGCGATAAAATAATGAAATTTAAATAAATCACTGTCTAGCAACGATGAAAAGAAAAAGCTTCAATATTTTACCAGTTGGAAATGAGCACTTTACCATTTTAGTGAAGACTTTTATACGTTCTTATTTTATAGGCATCTTCCTTAATATTATAACCACGAAACTTTTCAATCAAAATTCACTTAAATATTTCCCTCCCCGCCCCCTACCATGTTTTGTTTCAGTTGATGAAGACTCTGGATAATCTACATATGACGATGTAACAAAACCTTGTAATTTGTTTCCTAGTCTCAGGAGAAGCAGAAAGAATGAACAACCATTGTCTGAATCCTTAATAGGGGAATTGCAGGAGTATTGAGGGTCTCCTGAAAGAGACACATTTACAACAAATGAAGAAAACACAGGAAGTTTTCAGATTCTTTTTGAAAATTTCCCTTTGTTGGGACTTAGGTTTTATTTTACTTTATGTTATTGTATTTTAAAATTTCTATTAAGAAAAATTTGGGTACCCTAATGGGGTAAGAAAATGAATAAGAATTCCATTAAGGCTGGGCGCGGTGGCTCACGCCTGTAATCCCAGCACTTTGGGAGGCCGAGGCGGGTGGATCACGAGGTCAAGAGATCGAGACCATCCTGGTCAACATGGTGAAACCCCGTCTCTA
>NW_016107611.1:926653-1030998 GCF_001604975.1 Cebus imitator
AATTCCATTAGAGGACCACCGTTGATAACAGGGGAGAACAATCTCTTGTCTAGGAATTGTTGCCCCGTCCTGCTGGCAGGGGCTCTGTTTGGAATATTTGGCTGGCATTCCCTTTTCCCCCACACCCTTAAGCTGTAGGGGTCATGAGGCAGTTCCAGTTCTAGACTAGACAGATAAGTGAAGATCCCCGCATCTAGGCAATGGGCAGAAGATGGTTGAATAATATCCAACTATAGCTTGACATTGTATCTTATGGCACACAAAAGAACAGTGAAATTCTTTTGGCTTATCTCTTTTTATATTTATATGTTGGATGTTCTTATATACTGCTCTAAATTGAAGGATTACTTGATTTAATTTTTAATAAGTTTTCTTCCTTTCTTCCCCTCTCATCTTGTGATAACCTGGTTTTTTCCAGCTAAAACTGACTCTCTCTTTCTCAGACTGAGACTGTTCAGGCTTCATATTAGCTTCTTGAGCCAGACAGACTCCATCTCAGCTTCTTCATTTTAGTTATTTTCCCACCATTAAGTATGTAACTGTAGTATGTAGCTGGGGCAGGCTGACACTGGGCACATCCAGGAATCCATTTGCTGATAAGAGGCCGAGTTAAGTGGTACCAGCAGAGCCCGGGAATGCAGGTGCTGTTGAGTACCCAGAGCCCCCATATCTGTAAGTTGTATGTCTTTTTATGACAGCTGTAGCCCTTGCACCTGATACTGTTTTATTTCTCATGTACTAGTTTACCTTTTAACTTTTTGCTTACTCTGCTTCTGCGAAAAATTGCTTTAGCTAGGTTCACCCCTCCCTTTTCAAACAAGGGTATAAGAAACCCCTTAACTCTTTCTTCGGGGCTGAGAGAATTTTGGGCATTAGTCACCTCTTGGTCGCCAGCATAATAAAGAACTCGTAATTCAACCTCAGAGTGTGACACATTCCTTAACTCGCTTGGGTACAACAATCTGCCATATTTATGTCTTCTAGGGTTTTTTTTTTTTTTTTTTAGATGGAGTCTTGCTCTGTCGCCCAGGCTGGAGTGCAGTGGCGTGATCTTGGCTCACTGCAAACACTGCTTCCCAGGTTCATGCGATTCTCCTGCCTCAGCCTCCTGAGTAGCTGGGATTACAGGCGTGTGCTACCAAGCCCGGTTAATTTTTGTATTTTTAGTAGAGACGGGATTTCACCATGCTGGTCAGGCTGGTCTAAAACTCCTGACCTTGTGATCTGCCCGCCTTGGCCTCCCAAAGTGCTGAGATTACAGGTGTGAGCCACCGTGCTCGGCCAGTCTTCTAGGCTCTTAATACTAAATTTTCTTTTTTCCTCTCATATTGACAATTATTTAGATTTAACCATAGGATTTACCATATACGCTTGCTTGTTGTACATACTGTACATCTTACTCTTTCTTGAATTTATTTGTTTTGTTGAAAAAGTTTTTTAAGACAATCTGTAGGTGGTAAATTCCTTGAGTCCTTTTGTCTTATGTCTTCATTCTGCCCTCACAGCAAACGTTGGCTTACCTAGGCATACAATACTTAATACAAGTTACAGTTCTTCATAACTTTGAAACATTCTCTCTCTCTCTCTCTCTCTTTTAGTTATTACTGATGAACACTATGATACCAAATTAATTTTCAATATCTATTGAAATTTTTGGGGTTTACTTTTTTTGTTGAGACATTTAGGATTTTTTATCAGCTGAAATTTTACCATAATTTAATTTGATGAGGTTTTTTGCTTTTTCCTGTTAAGCACTCAGCCAGACCTTTCGGTAAGACTCTCACATCTCTCCTCCAGCTCTGGGAGATTTTATTTTATTTTCTTCTTTTGAGGTTTTCCTCCCCATTATTGTATATTCACTCCCTTTGTGATACTCTTATTATGCACATGCTGTTCCCTTCTTTAATGTCTCCTAATATACATCATATATCCTAGCGTACCATCTTCTTGCATTACTCTCTGGAATAATCACTTGCCTAATTTTCCAGCTCACTAATTTGCACCTTCAGCAATATGCATCCATTATTCTGCCCACCAATTCATGTTTTTGTTTAAAAATCCGAAATAAAATGGTTGTCAACTTATACCCAGGCAAACTATAAACTGCATAAATGGAAAAATACTGAGATTCAGAAAATGGACTTTCTATGTACTCTCAAGTGCAAGAGAAGTAACCCTCATGCTGTTATTTGATTACATGCTGCAGCAAAATGAGATAATTTAAGAAAGAGGAAGACCTAGCATCTAGGAAATGGGAAATTCAACCCTGGATCACAACGAAAAGAAGTCCCAAAAGACTGAACCAGACTGTAATCAGGCCACAATGGTGATCAGCCCTCAAGGAAGGATAAAGATGGAGGGATCCAGGAAGGTAGAATCTGGAAAAAGAAGGAGACTCCATACATTATAGAGCATATTTGAAACACTGAGAACTTCGAGAAATAATAAATGTATATAACGTACCAAAAAAGCATTTAGAAACACCAGGACAACAAAAACTGTATGAGTTGTAGTAGAATCATAACTTTCCATATGGCTTTATAGTAAATAATATTAATAGAATCTATATTAATGCATACTAATATAATTATACCAATGAAGACAATGAGACTGTTATCATTTGCTATTGGTAGGTCAAGTAAGATGAGAGATACTGAAAACTGACTGCTGGATTTGGCGATGTGATCTTAACTAGAGCAGCTATGGGGAAATGTGTGTGCCAGGGAAGAGAGTATGGAGGTTGTGAGAAGCATAAATGGAGTGAGTTTGAGAGAATTGGAGAAGAGAAACTGAGGCAGTGTTTCTTGACAACTTGTGGTCAAGAATGGCAGTGAAAGGAGGGAGGGCAGATAGAAAGGCTTATGGAATCATGCCTACCAACACTGGAGATGTAAGCCAAGTTCCGAAGTTGATGGAAACGCACTGAAAGAGAGTGATGCTAGAGACGCTGGAGAACTGAGTGGGGGCAGTAGCAGGAACAGAATACTTGATTAGGCAAAAGGAGACGGGACCTTGGGCACAAGTTGAGGGGACTGTGGTTAGAAGCAGGGACAGCCCAGCCATGGTGACATGAAGGCATATGGAGATTCAGTGCAAGAAATTTGTTAGATTTGATGATAGAAGGTGAAATATTTTTCCTAATTGATTTTATTTTCTCAGTGAAAGGAGAAGCAAGGTCATGAGCTAGAAGGAAAGAGAAAGGAAGAGGGTAGGGAGAGAGGCTTCAGGAGAGATAGAAAAGTAGGAAATGGTCATTCTGGCAAGCGGGAGGCTGAATAGTCTAGAGAAATGTAGGATTGCCTGGACGCACTGAGCACTGGCTCATTGTCTGTGGCCTGAAATTTAGAGGTAGCACCAGTTGTTTTTTCTCCAGCCATGGCTCAGGTTAAGTCTGTGATAAATTTTGTTGCTGGTGGTGTTGTGCGCTTGTGTGTGTGTGTGTGTGTGTGTGTGTGTATGTGTGTGTGTGTGATGGAGTTTTGTTCATATTGCCCACGCTAGAGTGCAATGGTGCAATCTCGGCTGACTGCAACCTCCACCTCCTGGGTTCAAGTGATTCTCCTGTCTCAGCCTCCTGAGTAGCTGAGATTACAGGCACGCACCACCATGCCAACCTAATTTTTATATTTTTAGTAGAGAAGGGATTTCACCATGTTGGGCAGGCTGTTCTCGAACTCTTGACTTCAGGTGATCCACCTACCTCGGCCTCCCAAAGTGCTGGGATTACAGTTGTGAGCCACCTGGCTCGGCCCATTTATGTTTTATATACAAAGATATACATACACATAGTCTGAAGATGTTTTTATACACTATTTTAAATAATTTTGTGCATAAAACAATGTGTTGAGCACTGATGTGCTGAATTCTAGTCTTGTGTCCTCTTGTTAGTGCTCAGAAAATTTCAGATGTTGATTCAGTTCAGACCTCAGATTAGGGATGCTTCATTGGAGTCACATATAGTTATTGACTACCATGTTGACCATGAAACCCTAGGAGGTTAACCCTCATTATATGGGTTGTTGAAGTCATCTTGTTCTACTAAATTCCTTCAACTTCAATGGTTTACCAACTTTGAGCATTTGTGTTTGTAATTTTGAAGCCTGTGTTGTATGCTGAGCTCCTGCTACGCAAGATGGAGTTTAAATAATTTAGTTTCCTGCTAAGTAAACTTGTTTCTGCCTTGACTCTACATTTGTGGGTCACATGTAAAAAGAATCAAAGTAGATTCAAATTGAGAGTCCACATGAACTACTAAATTCTGAAGGCTTAATTTCTAGAAAGGGAGGAGATGAGTAAAAGGCAATACTTAACATTTATGGGATATTACTCATTTATTCAACAAGCACCTTTAGGGCTCACTTTGTATCGTATTTCAAATATTTCTTTCACTGTTCTAAGAACTTCTGACATAGTAATTCATTCAGTCCCAAGCACAGTATAAAATAGAAAATAAAATTATCCTCATCTTAAAGATGAGGAAAACAGTGACAAACAATGGGAATATTTTAGGAAGTGGTGGAGCTGAAATTTGAACAGGGCATCCTGGCTCCCGAGTCTGTCCTGGTCAGTGCCATGTCTCAGAGTGTCCCAAGTAACTGTCATTCTCAACCTCGCTACCAACATTGGGTGAGAGGCCTTGTCTCCCGATCAATGTTAAATCTTGATGAGGCTATTAGTATGAATTATAAATAACAAGGATGTGATGTAAAATATTAGACATTACTAAAAAATTCTAGTGAAGTCAATTTCCCCTGTCCATCCTTTGGACCCCTTCTCTGTGGCAACTGCAGTTAACAGTTTCTCAATATGTTTTTTGAGGAATTTTGCATATATATACATATATATACATGCTGTTCACTCTCCTGGAAAGGGAGCTGAAGTCAAGAAACCAAGTTTTGCTCAGCAGGTCACACTCCCACAGAGCTCAGCATGTTCTCACTCGTAAGTAGGAGTTGAACAATGAGAACATATGGGCACAGGGAGGGGAACATAATGCACATGTTGGGGGCTGTTAGGGGGTGGGGAGACTGTTTGGTGGTGGGGAGCTAGGGGAAGGATAGCATTGGGAAAAATACCTAATGTAGGTCACGGATTGATGGGTGCAGCAAACCACATGGCACATGTATACCTTTGTCACAAACCTGCACATTCTACACACGTATCCCAGAATTTAAGATAATTTTTTGAAAAGAGTGAAACCCTGACTCCTTGCAATGGTTTAGAGGATGGTGTATCATCTAGTTCCCATTGACATGACTCCATCTCCTACTGCTTCTCACCCACTCTGTCATGCGAGCCTCCATCTCAGAGGGAATGGCAAATTCCCTGTTCTTAAAAAACACTTTGTACAGAGACTTGCATTGCTGACTTCCTTGCTTCCTTAGGTCTTTACTCACACAGCACTTTCTCAGTGAGAACTTCTCTAACCTTCATATTGCATTCCCTATCTCTATCTGCCTCCTTTTCCCCCTTAAATACACATAAAACTGCCACATTTTTGGTGTCCAGATCACTAGCTGATACACTGTATTCACTTAATACGTGTTCAAGGAGCATGCAGTCTGTGTCATTTGAGCTTGTAGCCAGGTCAGAAGAGAAGAAGTCACGGTATAGCTGATATCCAGAATCTACAAATAACTAAAACAGATTTACAAGAAAAAAACAAACAAGCCCATTCAAAAGTGCGCAAAGGATATGAACAGACACTTTACAAAGGAAGACATACATGAGGCCAACAAACATATGAAAAAACGCTCATCATCACTCGTCAATAGAGAAATGCAAATCAAAACTACATTGAGATACCATCTCACGCCAGCTGGAATGACGATCATTAAAAAATCTGGAGATGACAGATGCTGGAGAGGATGTGGAGAAATAGGAACACTTTTACACTGTTGGTGGGAGTGTAAATTAGTTCAACCATTGTGGAAGACAGTGTGGCAATTCCTCAAGGACCTAGAAATAGAAATTCCAGTTGACCCAGCAATCCCATTACTGTGTATATATCCAAAGGATTATAAATCATTCTACTATAAGGACACATGCACACGAATGTTCACTGCAGAACTCTTTACAATAGCAAAGACCAGGAACAAACCCAAATACCCATCAATGATAGACTGGACAGGGAAAATGTGGCAGATATACAGCATGGAATATTATGCAGCAATCGAAAACGATGAGTTAGTGTCCTTTGTAGGGACACGGATGAACCTGGAAACCATCATTCTCAGCAAACTGACATGAGAACAGAAAATCAAACACCGCATGTTCTCACTCATAGGTGTTTATTGGACAATGAGAATACATGGACACAGGGAGGGAAGCATCACAACTGGGGTCTGTCAGGGGGAAATAGGGGAGGGACAGCGGGGGGTGGGGAGTTGGGGAGAGAGAACATGGGGGGAAATGCCAGATATAGGTGATGGGAAGGAAGGCAGCAAATCACACTGCCATGTGTGTACCCATGCAACAATCTTGCATGTCTTTCACATGTACCCCAAAACCTAAAATGCAATTAAAAAAAAAAAAAGAATATCACAGTATAGTGGGAATATAAGAGAGGTCCCAGACACACTGAGTATCTAACACAGTAGGGGTTATCAAGGAAGGTTTCTTGGAGACAATATTACCTAACGTGAGGCTGGGTGCAGTGGCTCACACCTGCAATTCCAGCATTTTGGGAGGCTGAGGTGGGTGGATCACGAAGTCAGGAGATTGAGACCATCCTGGCCAACAAAGTGAAACCCTGTCTCTACTAAAAACACAAAAATTATCTGAGTGTGGTGGCACATGCCTGTAGTCCCCGCCACTCGGGAGGCTGAGGCTGGAGAATCACTTAAACCTGGAGGCGGAGGCTGCAGTGAGCCAGATTGCGGCACTGCACTCCAGCCTGGGTGACAGAGCAAGACTCTGTCTCCAACATATGTATGTATGTATGTATGTGTGTGTATATACATATACATATATAATCTAACCTGAAACTTTATATATATATATATGTTTATATATATAAATATATATTAATATATAAATTTATATGTGTATTTATATATAAATAAATACTAGGTCCCTACCCTAGTGCTTCCTGTTGTTTGACAGGACCACAGTATTTTCCACAGTCTGTATTTCTAGTAAATAAAGATGATAATCTGTATTTGAAAAGCTGAAAGAAATAAGCATTCTTTCTTTTAATGGTCTGTATTTCTATGAAATAAAGATAATAATCCTTATTTGAAAAGCTGAAAGAAGTGATGGTTGGTCATTTCCCAGAAGAGACGTAGCTATTTGAAAAAAGCTCACAGCCTATTACAAGGCACATAGAACATTTCCAATAAACAACTATCATTACCATTATTGATCCATCCCAGAACTAACCCAGGAATCCAGAAAGTCATTCATTTAATACATTCATATTCAGGGTCTATCAACGTCTTAAACACTACAAGAAACAGTAGGGATACAGCAGTAAATAAGCACAAGGGCTTGGTCTGACGGTGCTTGTGTTCTGGTGGGTAAGCCAGTCTACAGATGAGGTGACCTTTCATTGAAAAAAGGACTATGAAGAAAATGAAGCAAACATGACAGATTCTGTTTCCCAAGGCAACGTAACATGTGAAACATAAGTGCCAGCAGTGGGAGGGGCAGCATTAAGCAGGTGGTCAGGAACAATCTCTAGAAGCGGCATGCAAATAATCAGCTGTGCAAAGATCTGGGATGAAAAGAGTTGAGAAGGAAGAGCAATTGCAAAGGCCCTGACTTCTATTTATAACACTTCCTAGATGTATCTTATTTGTTCAGTTTCTTTACCTCTTTAAGCTTCAGCATTCTCATCTGTGACAGGCTAATAAAATCTAACACCATTGCTCATAAAATACAATAGCATGATATTTATTCACTCAAATATTCATTCATGGGGAACTTTATGCCAGTCATCCTTCCAGGCACCCCATACATAGCAATGAAAGCCTCGTCATGATAATCATGATACCTGGCGTATAAGAAGCACTCCCTTATACACACCATCGCAGTTACTGTAATTATTTCTACCCTGTGTTTCATCCTAACACGGACCTGAAATGGTGTAAGCCTGAGTGATTTACTGACTCAGTGACCGTCTACCAGGAGACAAAGAGAGAATACAGTAAATAAAGAGACTGGGAAATTCCTCCACCCTTAGGAAAAAAAAAAAACATTTCTGGTGGAAGGCAGCTGCAGCAAACCAGACTGGATGGACACTTGTAAACCATGGGATAAAGAATGAGGTCATAATGAGAGCTAGCATTGCCACAAAACGCAAGAAACCAAAGATTACTCAACTGGAGGTCTAGTACCAAGAAACCAGAGGTTATTTCTCCCTCCTCTATACAGCTCTCTCTGAGAGAGAAGCAGTCCCAATAAGACAAGGCTGTGAAAGAAAAATGACCAGCGAGATAACAGGATTGAATCCCAGTTCCCAACACACCACAGGGTGAAATCTCTCAGCGCCAGCTGGATGTCATCTACCTGATTCTATAATCTACCGCTCCTACTGGCTTCAAGATCCTAGGAAAGTGACCTCCCTCCCTACAGGACGCAGGGACAAAGGCCACGCCACTGCTGCTGCCCAGCGCAGGCTGTCTACAAACCTACTCGCACTGCACCTTTCAGGTGACAATGAGAACACACAAACTCAAAATATGAACTCAGAGCCATGACCCTCATACGCTGTGTGGCACTTAAGAGTGGAGTTGTGCCTGTGTGTGCCTAGGCGGCTACAAAAGCAGAGCCAGCAGCAATACAGAAAACCATCTCTCACGACTTAGACAGTGCTTAGTACATTTCAAACGAATAAAAAGAGAACACAAGGAATCAACTTCTGCAACTCTTTGCAAAAATGACTTCCCAGACCCCCAAAGTCTTAAATTAGTACAGAAATGGGTGAGCGGCTACCCTGAGAACCGATTACGGATCAGAGACTGCTGTGTCGAGAGTCGCTCACGCTGACAGATGTCATCTCAGAGCTACAGCTGCCGGCCTCACACAGCTGTTTCCAAGCCTGGGATGAGGGTGCCGGCCGCCTGGGCCCCGCCCCACGCCCCAGGCCAGCTAGCCTCTGAGACGAGCTCGGTGGGGGTGCCCGACGGAAGCGGAAGTGAGTGATTCCGGTCGGCCGGACATTTCCCAGAACCCTCTGCGGGGAGGTCTGAATTAGGGTCAAGTCATGGTCATCAGCGCGCGCCCCCTCGAGTCTCGCTTACTACCCAGCGAGGAGAGGCGGCCCAGCATGGTGTCCTGTGGTCAGGTTTCGGCACCACCGCACCTTTCTTGTCTCTCCACAAGAAACGTCTTTACTGACTGTTGACATATTCGTGTTAAAGAAAACCTTACAATGTTCTCAAACAAATTCATGATCCCATCACCACTGGATATGCAGTATTACCGATTGCTTTCGTGTACATTACGTTTAAAGGTTTATTTCGAAAGGTGTGCATATTCAATATAAAAAAGGAAAAAAATTCTAACAACGAATTTAAAGTCCTATGTAATCCTAGCACACATGGACACACTAATATCTTGGCTTATTTTCTGATGTTTGTGAATCTATATACATTTTTTAAAAATCCCCTCTCCTAAATGGCCCATAATAGCTTGTAACCATTTGTTTTCAATCACAGATCATATCTTGTAGATGGTTTTTCACTATGTAATGAGATCGTCTGTAATGGTTGCCTAGGATCACTTAGTTTTTAGGTTCCATACTACTACCTTGTCTTTCAGTAAACTATATTTCCAATGTCAGTGTGGCTAAACTAGAATTGATCATTTCCTTAATTTTATCCTATTTGATAGATTAAACATGGTGTCTTAGTATTGACTGCATTTCCTTGATCATGGAAATGCTGAATAGGTGTTAATATGTCACTGGTGGTGAACTGTTTATATCCTTTGCCCACTTTCTTCATTCATTTATTTTAAATTCTGTCTACACTAATGGTATTGACTCTGTTATAAATGATGAATTATTTCCCAGTTTGAAATGTTACACAGTAAAGAAGCTTAAAAGAGAAACACCTGGATTTGCCCAACTTTTCCTGTCTATTCTAGATTCTGTATGTTCCTGTAAGAGCATAAAGACTTTCCCTACCAATAAATATATGTCTATATTCACTACTAATGCTTTTAGTGTTTTTTTTAAATATAAATTTTTTTTTTTTTTAAAAGACGGGGATTCACCGTGTTGGTCAGGCTGGTCTTGAACTCCCGACCTCAGGTGATCCACCCACCTTGGCCTCCAAAGTGCTTGGATTACAGGCGTGAGCCAACATGCCCGGCCTGCTTTTATTGTTTTTAATCACTGTGCCTAGTATAAAAGGAAGGTCTGTTTTCTGATTCTTTCCTTATAAACTGAAATACTATTTTAATCACTTACAGCATTACTCTATATAATTAGATATTTTCTGGAATACAATTCTGTTCTCAAGATAGACATGTCTTTTTCTGTGCCATGACAAGAGGTTTCAATTACAGTGATAAAACATTTCCTCATTTCTCCATTCTCATTATTGTTCACAAATTATGTCTTAGAAGTTCCAGGACTCTCTCTTCCAAATAGACTGATTGTTTTGATGCATTCTCAAAAACTGTCAAGGGCTCCACAGCATCCAAAGCCTCCAGGCATTTGGTCACACACCCACCCCTTTTTGCTTGAATATGAAGAGTCCTAGTTTTCAACCAACTCTTTCATTTTTACAGCTCTCTGATTTTGCCGCTATTGTTCTTTTGTCTGTAAGGTTATCCTCTCCTTTGTTTCTGAACTATTACTCGGAATTCATGACCCAACTTGAATATCACTTTCTCCATGGAGAGGGGAAAATGTAAATTTTTGCATATTTCAACTATGTGTAGACTGCAAGATCAAATAAAAGGAATATCTATAAACAGTCAAAATGCAACCATATTTTCATCATAACCAAAAATATGAATCCTGATAGAGAGTTTTTGGAGATGTCAATGTGAAATACACATACTAGATTAGTAAAACAAAAACCACATGATGATTTCAATAGACATAAAAGAGCATTGGACAAAATCCAACATTATTCACGATAAGACTCTAGAAACTAAGAATAGAAGAAAACGTCTTTAACCTGGTAAAGAACATCTACCAAAGGCCCACAGTAAACACCATGTTTCATGGCAAAATATTTAAATGCTTTCCACTTGACATCACAAACAAGACAAAGGGCCAGGTGCAGTGGCTCACCCCTATAATTTCACTAGTTGGGAGGATCACTTGAGCTGAGGAGGATGAGACCAGCCTAGGCAACACAGTGATAACCAATCTTACAATAAACACAAATTATGAAAAATCAGTTTAATAAAAAAACAAAACAAAGATGTCTACTCTTGCCATATTTTTTCAAGATTTTACCATAATTTCTAATCAGAAAAATTCATCACCTTCAACCGGGGAATCACATGTAGCACATCTTGTTGAGACCACCAGCAACACAGTGAAAAAGAGAAAAAGGGTGAGTAAATGTCTGAAATGGAGGCAGTAACAGAGGGAATGAAACGCCCTGGGAATGGAAGAAAGAGAGCTAAGGGAAAATGGTCCTGTTTACAAATCATGGATCTGAAACTAGGGGCTCACATCAACAGTGTCACTGCCAGGGAAGAGGGCCATGCTAGCCATGTCACCGGCGGTGTTGCCCCCAGGGACGCCAACGTGCTGGAGGTTCTCGCTGGCACGGGCACCAGGAGCCACGCTGGCGGGCAGGAGGGTCCCGCTGCACAGCTGTGGGGTGATGATGGGCTGGGTGGTGACGGCGGCCATTCGAGGGGCGTATTCGGCTGGCAAGAGTGTGACAGTAGCAAGTAGAGGGACAGGCCTGTGTGTGATGACGGGATGCGGGACGGGCTCTTCTGCGGCTGGGTGCGGGACCCTCACCAGAAATGTGGAGAAATGGCCAGGTCACTGTGGCATGTTGGCTAGCAGACTGGCCAGGGCTTCGAACAGAAGGGCAATAACGGGGAGTAGCTGTCAGGCCCTGGGAGTGTCCGAGTGTAAAAGGAGATGGGTTCGGGGTCACTGAGGGACACGTGGGAGCCATCCCTGTAGACATACAAGTCATAGGGAAATAATCTGGCAAGGCCTGTGAGTGTCTAGGGTTCTCCTGGGTGCCTGGGGCCGACTGCTGCAGATATCTGGGGATGGCTGGAGGGGAGCCACAGGCTGGGAGACACAGGGGAGGCCCTGAAGGCTGGGGGTGAAGAGTTGAAAAAAATGGGGGAGGATTGCAGTAAGGTCTGAGAGCTTGGAGGTGACTCCTGGGTGTGGAGAGCTGATTCCAGCTGAAATCTGAAGATGGTTGGAGAGAAGCTGAGAGAGACAGAAGGGTCTCTGAAGGCTGCAGTGAGGACATTAAAGAGCCTGGGGAGGAACGGGGTGAAACTGGTGAGTTTGGTGGTGTGTCCTGGGTGCCTGGAACTGACTCCCACTGAAAACTAGAAATGGCCGGAGAGCAGCTGAGAGAGACACAAGAGTCCCTGAAGGCTGGGGGTGAAGACATCAGAGAGACTGTGGAGTAACTCAGTGAAACTGGTGAGCTTGGTGGTGAGTTCTGGGTGGCTGGAACTGATTCGAGCTGGCATCTAGAGATGGTCGGAGAGCAGCTCACAGAGACAGAAGAGTCCCTGAGGGCTGGGGGTGAAGACATCACAGAGACTGGGGAGTAACTCAGTGAAACTGGTGAGTTTGGTGGTGAGCCCTGAGTGCCTGGAACTGACTCCAGCTGAAATCTAGAGAGGGTTGGAGTGCAGCTAGGAGAGACAGAGGCATCCCTGTGGTCTGGGGATAAAGAATTGAGAGAGACTGGGGAGTATCTCAGTGACACTGGTGAATTTGGTGCTGAGCCCTGGGTGCCTGGAACTGACTCCAGCTGAAATGTAGAGATGGTTGGAGGGCAGCTGAGAGAGACAGAAGAGTCCCTGTGGTCTAGGGATAAAGAAGTGAGAGAGACTGGGGAGCAACTCAGTGAAACTGGTGAGTTTGGTGGTGAGCCCTCGGTGCCTGGAACTGACTCCAGCTGAAATCTAGAGATGGCTGGAGGGTAACTAACCGAGACACAAGAGTGCCTCAGCACTGGGGTTGAAGGCAAGACAGGGACTGGGGAGGATCTCACTGAGGTCTGCAAATTTGTAGGTGATTCTGGGGTGTGGGAGGCTGACTCTCGCCGAGATCTCGGTGTGGTTGGAGAGTAGCTAGGACAGACAGGAGAGTCCCCGAGGGCTGGGGGTGAGCTGCTGGGTGATGGCAGGAAGAACATATGGTATATTGTTGAACAGGGTGACTGTGAAGAATCTCCGGAGGAGGACACGGGAGAGCACAATGGCATAAGCGATTGTCCCGCTTGGTTAGGAAAGGGAAATGTAAAATTGTGATATTCTGCTAATGATAGATGTGAGTGTGCTGAAGTTTCAAGGCATGGTGAAGAGTACCTGCACATCCCCGGTGAGGAGCTGCCCCTTGGGTCTGAGTTTCTGGCAGGGGAGAGGGAGAAGCTGGGTGAGGCAGGCATGGATCTGGAGGAGTCAGGGCTGGGGGGCCACTCATCATCTCCTGAGACCTGTGAGTTTCTGGGGGACTCCTGGGTGTGTGGGGCTGACTCCGGCAGAAACCTGGGGGTAGCTCGAGAGTGACTGAGAGACACAGAAGAGTCGCTGAGGGCAGGGGCTGAAGAGATGAAAGACGTAGGGGAGGAGTGCAGTGAGGTTTGTGAGTTTGTAGGTAATTCCTGAGTTTGAGGGGCTGACTCCAGCTGAAATCTGGGGTTGTTAGGAGAGGAGCTGGGAGACACAGGAAAGTCCCTGAGGGCTAGGGGTGAGCTTCTGGGTGATGGCAGTAAGAACATGTGGCATATTTCTGATGAACATGATGACTCTAAAGAATCCCCAGAGGAGGACACAGGAGAGCACAATGGCTTCATGGAGTGTCCATCATGGTTAGGAAAGGGAGATGGGAGCCTGTGGGATTCTGGCGATGACGGGGGTGAGTGTGGTGAAGCCCTAGAGGATGGTGAAGAGCAGCTCCAGATCCCTGGTGAGGAGCTTCCTCTTAAGTCTGAGTTTCTGGGAGGGGACAGGGAGAAGCTGTGTGAGGCTGGCATGGATCTTGAGGAGGCCAGGCTGGGGGACCGCTCATAGGAGGAGCCAGATGACACCCCAGTGTTCTTTGATGCAGACATGATTAGGAAACCCGCAGCTCCCAGGGACCCTACCAATTTTCTGACCCCCACAGTGAAAGGTTGTGTGTGTGTGTGTGTGTGCGTATGCGTGCCCGCGGGCGCTGGCGCAAGAATGTGTGTGCGTGTGTCTTTGTGTGGGTGTGTGTGGTATGTGCTGCTTAAGAAAACGGCAATAAACAAACCAGTGAAACAGACAGACAGAGATTCACTTACCCAAGTGTTCCGTCCTGTCCTCTAAGTCTGCTTCCAGGTCAGAAGACACCGTAAGCGCCAAGTCCACGCAGAGCCTGCAAAACGCTACAGTGGCTGCTCCACTCTGCGAAGATCTGAGCACGGGCCGGCCTGGGCGGCTTTAAGTAGCCTTAGGGCGTGGCCTGGCAGCCGAAAGGGCGGAGCTTCCCTCCCCCTTTCCGGGAGTCTCACCCAAGTTTCCCAGGCTCCACCTCTTAGAACCTGCTCTTCTGATTTGATGTCACGTGAAACATTTGGGACAATCTAAGAACTTACAAGTTTTCTTGGCCAAATAGATTATGAACTCAATGCACTTTAACACTGAAAACCATCTAGTGCTGGGGTTCTCACATTGTGCTGTGGAGACAGCAGTATCCTTGCAACCCTCAAACCCCCGGGAGCCCCAGATCTGCGTGGTAACAAGCCCTCGCCCTGACCCTGATGCATGGCAGTTTCAGAAGGAGAACCTGCGTAAGTGAAAGATTTTTAGAAAAAAGTGGAGATATGCATTGTATAAACATTCTGCTCTGGAACCAGCTAGAGACTTGGAGGCCAGGTGGGTGGGGCATTCATTGGATGAGAGAGGTGAGAAACGTCAAGGCGCGGCTCCAGATGATTAGGTTATCTAATTAAGCTGTCAGTTATGCTAATCTGTTTTAGAATTCCTTTTGTGTCAATTCTGTTACTCAGACTGAGAATGGCAATGCTCAGTCATGACAAATACTTCATTTCATGTAAATATTTACATCAAAATAGATCTTCTTTTCTACTCTCACTTGCCTAGTGGGCTCATTCAGGGTCAGTAGCTTTCTGTTACCAGACTTGATGTCTCTCAGTCCCAATGAAGACAGTGATGTTATCACAGGAATATTTTGTGGATCTCTGTATTGTAGAATAAATGAGTGCCATTTTGCCTCACTGGACTGGAACAATTAACTTTAAAACACAGCGTGCAGTTCATAGCTGAGGATGACACAGCAGATTTTGAAACTTCTTGGTTCAAAATGCTATTTTTGAGGTCTTAATCTGGTGGAGGAGATGGTTGCAGAATTACACATTAGCTGCTTTCTGTCAGTCGTTGACATGGAAGCCCCTTTTCAAGGGTGTGGAAGGGGGAGGTGAAGGGGCTGTGAGAGCAAAGGGCAGGGGTTGCCCAGCTGCTGAAGGAGTGATCAGAGAACTGATGAAGAACATAATGTTTTCCCAGACACTGGCACAACTCTTAGGGCTCATTATCTAGAAACCAAAGTCCAGAAGATCATCCTGAACTCGACCTGAATTCTAGAGTGTCCAGGTTCAGGGAAAAAACATAATGTTCCCACGTGGGGGTTGCTGTGATGTGACAACAGTCCTGAGAGGGGCAAATTCATGTTCTGCCCACTAAAGTGCAGGAGGCTCAATAGAGGAGCTGGTTGGGTGTCTCTGAGGTGAACTACAGGTCACATAGTCATTGGCAATATGGCTCTGGTTGCTCTAGGAATGTGCTGTCCAACAGAAATAGAAATGCAAGCTCCAGATGAGATTTGAACATTTCTAGAACCATATGAAAAAGAGTACAAACACGTGAAGTTAACCTTAATAATTTTTTTTTCTTTTTGAGACGGGGTCTCGGTCTGTTGCCAGGCTGGAATGGAGTGGAGCAATGACGGCTCGCTGCAACCTCCGCCTCCCAGGTTCAAGCACTTCTCCTGCCGCAGCCTCCTGAGTAGGTGGAATTACAAGCATGCTCCACCACGCCCAGCTAAGCTCTGTATTTTTAGTAGAGACGGGGTTTCACCTTGTTGGCCAGGATGGCCTCGATCCCCTGACCTAATGATCCGCCTGCCTTGGCCTTGCAAAGAGCTGGGATTACAGGCCCGAGCCACCTCACCCAGCCCCTTAATAACTTTTTATTTAAGTACCGTATCCGATACATTAACATTTCCACATGAAATCATCATAAAACTTTACTAAGATAACTTACCTTTTTTGTTTATGTAGTAAGTCTTCAAAACGCAATGTTTTACACTGACAGCCTATCTATCTCTATTTAGACTTATCATAGTGAAGTAGTCAATACAAGTTGAAGATCCCTTATCTGATATGCTTAGGAGTGGAAGAGTTTCCGATTTTGAAATGGTTTGATTTTTTGAGTATTTGCATAAACAGACTGAGATATCTTGGGTGCGGTAACCAGTTCTAAGCATGAAGTTGATTTATGGTTTCTTTTAGGGGGGTAGTTGTTTTGAGATGAGGTCTTGCTCTGTCGCCCAGGCTAAAGTTCAGCGGTATGATCCCAGTTCACTGCAACATCCGCCTTCCAGGATCAAGGGATTCTCCTGCCTCAGCCTCCTGAGTAGCAGGGATTACAAGTGTGTGCCACCACGCCCAGCTAATTTTTGTATTTTTAGTAGTGATAGGGTTTCACCACGTTGGTCAGGCTGGTCTCTAACTCCTGACTTCAGGTGATCCACCTACCTCGGCCTCCCAAAGTGCTGGGATTACGGGTGTGAGCCATCTCGCTCGGCCCATTTATGTTTTCTATACAAAGATATACACATAGTCTAAAGATGTTTTTATACACTATTTTAAATAATTTTGTGCATAAAACAATGTGTTGAGCACTGATGTGTTGAAGTTTAGACTTGTGTCCTCTTGTTAGTGCTCAGAAAATTTCAGATACTGGTTCATTTCCGATCTCAGATTAGGGATGCTTCATCGGATTCACATATAGTCATTGGCTACCATGTTGAATATGAAACCCTGGGACGTTAACCCTCATTATATGGGATGCGGAAGTCGTCTTGTCCTACTAAATTCCTTCAACTTCAGTGGTTTACCAACTGTGCCTATTTGCGTTTCCAATTTTGAAGCTTGTATGTTGAGCTCCTGCTATGCAAGATGGAGTTTAAAATGGTAGTTTCCTGCTAAGTAAACTTGTTTCTGCCTTGATCCTACACTTGCGGGTCACACATAAAAAGAATCAAAGTAGATTCAAATTGAGAGTCCATGTGACCCACTAAATTCTGAAGGCTTTATTTCTAGAAATGGAAGAGAAGAGTAAAAGGCAATACTTAACATTTACTGGATATTAGTCATTTATTCAACAAGCACCTTTAGGTCTCACTTTGTATAATATCTCATATATTACTTTCACTGTTCTAAGAACTTCGGATATAGTAAATCTTTTTTTTTTTTTTCTTTTTTATTTTTTGAGACGGAGTTTCACTCATGTTACCCAGGCTAGAGTGCAATGGCGCAATCTCGGCTCACCGCAACCTCCGCCTCCTGGGTTCAGGCAATTCTCCTGCCTCAGCCTCCTGAGTAGCTGAGATTACAGGCACGCACCACCATGCCAAGCTAATTTTTTGTATTTTTAGTAGAGACGGGGTTTCACCATGTTGACCAGGATGGTCTCGATCTCTTGACCTCGTGATCCACCCGCCTCGGCCTCCCAAAGTGCTGGGATTACAGGCTTGAGCCACCGTGCCCGGCTAGTAAATCATTTAGTCCCAAGGACAGTATGAAATAGAAAGTATAATTATCCACATTTCTTTTTTTTTGAGAAGGAGTTTTCACTCTTGTTGCCCAGGCTGGAGTGCATTGGCGCAATCTCGACTCACCGCAACCTCCGCCTCCTGGGTTCAAGCAATTCTCCTGCCTGAGCCTCCCGAGTAGCTGGGACTACAGGCATGCGCCACCATGCCCAGCAAATTTTTGTATTTTTAATCAAGACGGGGTTTCACCATGTTGACCAGGATGGCATCAATCTCTTGACCTCGGGATCCACCCACCTTGGCTTCCCAAAGTGCTGGGATTACAGGCATCAGCCACCGTGCCCGACCTCTGCATCTTAAAGATGAGGAAAACAAGTGACAAAGATTGGAAATATTTTAGGAAGTGGTGGAGCCAAAATTTAAACAGGGGTATCCTGGCTCCAGAGTCTGTCCTGGTAAATGCCATGTCTCAGAGTCTTGCAAGTAACTGTCACTCTCAATCTTCCTACCAACATTGGGCAAGAGGCCTTGTCTCCCCATTGATGTTAAAACTTTATGAGGTTATTGGTATTAATTGTAAATAACATAAGACTGTGATATAAAATATTAGACATTACTGAAAAATTCCAATGAAACCATTTCTACTCATCCATCCTTTGGACCCCTTCTCTGTGGCAACTGTAGTTAACAGTTTCTCAATATGTTTTTTTTGAGGAATTTTGTATATATGTATACACACACACATACACCATTCACCCTTAAAAGGGGACTGAAGCTAGGGAGCCAAGTGGTCTTGCCCAGGTTGTCTCATGAGCCCGGTAGTTCGAGACCATCCTAGGCAACACGGCCTAAAATTTTAGCAATCTTCAAAGTGATGTGGGTTTTGGGGGTATATGCTAATGGGTTGACTGGTGGCTGGTAGCCCCTGGGTGCCTTCAGGATGAAGCTGGGGCTCCTCACAGGAGAGACTATGCCAACACTAGAAGGATGGGATTTTCAGCCCCATATCCAGTTTCTGGGGAGGGCAGAGAGACAGAAGGTTGAATTGATCACCAATAGCCTATGGGTTCATCCATTAGGCCTATCAAATGAAGCCTCCATCAAACCCTAAAAGGACTGGGTTTACAGACAGACCTTCTGGATGTAACACTTGGGAAAGTGGTGCACCCTTCCCCTAAAACCTGGTCCTATGCATCTCTTCACCTGAATGCCCTGCTATTTCCTTCATAACAAACTAGTAAATATGAGAATTCCTCTGAGTCCTGTCAGCTGCTTTATGCAGATTAGTGAAATTTTTAAAAAAGATGGTGGAAAACTGATTGATAGCCAGCCAGTCAGAAGCATGGGTAAAACAACCGGGGACTTCCCACTGTCATTACAGTGGAGGCCAATCCTGTGGGACTGGGCCCTGGACCTGTGGAATCTCATGTTATGTCCAGGTGGATAGTCTTCCCTTTCATTTTATGAACACTCAGCTACTGTCCACAGCAGAATTGCTTGTGTGCTTGCTCGATGGAGAGAAATCACCACACAGGTGGTCACCAAAGTCGACACAATTCTGTCGACTAATGCGGTGTGAGAGCAAAGGAAAACCCATTTTGCTTTTGTTTTTGCCACTCAGCCCATAGTGGAAAAGAGGTCGATCTTCTCACACTATTGACGATCACTGGATTGATAGTAAGAAATGTCTGTTCTTGGTCAGCTATAAATACGAAAAGGATATTTGCATTAATCTCATTGCTAACAATCAATGTCGTCCTAGTTGACATGTTTTTGTCATTTTTGTTTATAGCCTTTGAAAATATTTCACTCATTTTTCAAAGTTTTTATTTTAAAAAGTCATTTTAGATACAGGGTCTCTGTCTCACTCAGTTTGAAGTGTGGTGGCTCAGTCAGCGCTTGTTACAGCCTTTAATATCTAGGTTAAACCAATAATTCTGGAATCGACCTCCTGAGTACCTGGGATCACAGTCGCACACCACCAAGGCCTGGCTGTTCGCTTATTTTTCAGTTGTTCATTCTTTCTTTCTCCTTGTTTTCTGACCACACTCTCTTTGAAAAATTAGCTACTATCTGTTACGTGAGTTGAGGATAATTTTCTCCAGTAATTTTCTATCTGTTCTTCTTTTAATATGCGATCAAATTCATAGACTTGCCCTCATTGTACCTAGGTTGAGAAGCATTATTTTAACAAAAAATCGGTCTGTCCCTTTTTCAGTTTTACACTTTATTTCCCGGCTAGTTTCTTTAATAATGTCTGCATATTGCTAGGACTTTATCTTTTTTTTTCCTGATGAAAATGATACATATGCTTAAGATAATGTTTTCTTAGGTTTTGACAAAATAGTTAAAATGCCAGCCCCCATTTCTATACCAACCTCCTCTTCTTTGTTCATTCCATTTCTCTTTCAGAATGAGCATCATTAACAATTTTGCCATTGTTGTCTCAGATCAGTTTCTACATATTTGTGTATGGTTACAAATAGACTTAGAGCATTTGTGTGTTTGTTTTCACTTAAGTAATGCCATATTGAATGTGTATTCCAAATCTCATTTATAGTCACAATGTAGCAAAATTGCCCATATTCTCAGACCATTCCATCATCACATCACCAGGGATATCAAGCATTATGGGTGTTTTAGTGTAAAAGCCCTTCAAATGTTTATTTCAAACATGGTGCATATTTTATATAAAGACACGTAAGAAAAAATTAAACTCATACTTGATCCTCGATTTACATGAGTCAATGTATATTCTTAAAAATCCCATTTCCCCAAATGGCATAATATTTGGTAACTGTTTCTTTCCTCGCAGGTCATATATCATTGACAGTTGTCTACATTACTTGATAATCAAATTACTTGCAATGCTTGCCTAGGATTCTTTAGTTTTTAGGGATGTTACCACCTTATCCTCCAGTGAACTTACATTTTCAATTTCAACATATCCAATGTAGACCTAAGCATGTTCTTAAATTTTTCCCAGTTTGATAGGCTAAATTTGCCCAGGCTCACATGTTGTGCTATTCTGTTTATAGGAACTATCCAGACTAAATAAATATATGGAGATAGCATAGAGCTGTCTATGTAGCTGTTACCTGGTGCCACGGTTGTGGCTGTGGTTGGGGTTGGGGCTTGGAGATAGAATGAGGAAGTGACTAACGCTTACAGGGCTTTTCTTAGGGGGTTAATTAAAATGTTATTAATTGTAATGTAATTAAAAGTTTCAAATTGTGATTTAAAACTGTATACAATTATGAATATACAAAAGGTCATACGATTCATTACCATGGAGACGGGGCAGACATAGGGGAAAAGGATGAGTAAATGTCTGAATTGGAGGCAGAAACAATGAGAAGGCCTGTGAATGAAAGAAACTGAGGGCAGGGAAAATGGTCATATGTATAAATCAGAGATCTGAAAATGGGGTTTCACACCAAGTGCCACTGCCAGGAAGGAGGGTCAAGCTAGTGATATCGCCAGTAGTGTCGCCCACAGGAACGCCGACAGGCTGGAGATTTGCACTGGCATGGGCACCTGCAGCCATGTTAGCAGGCAGGAGGGTCCTGCTGATGTTGGCCATTAGACAGGCCTCTTCTACCAGCAAGTGTGTGACAGTACAAAGTAGAAGGACAAGCCTGTGTCTGAGGCTGGTACACAGGAGGGGCTGGGTGTGCACCCTGACCAGGAATGTGGAGAAATGAGCAGGTAAGTGCATCATGTTGCCCAGATTTTCAAGGACATAGAGCTAAATGATGATAGTAGGGAGTGACTGTGAAGCCCTGGGAGTGTCTAAGTGTAAAAGAAGATGGGTTCAGTCCCCCTGGGGAATATGTGGGAGCCACTGCTGTGTAGATGGAGGTCACTGGGTAATAATCAGGTGAGCTCTGTAAGTTTTTAGGGGTCTCCTGAGTGCTGAAGGGTGACTCTTGCAGAAAACTGAATGGTTGCAGAGTAGCTGGGAGGCACAGATGGGGCTTTAAGGAATGTGGTATAAAGTGAGAGAGGTGGGGGAGGAGCACAGAGAGTTTAGGTGACACCTGTGTATTAGGGGCTAACCCCAGGAGAAATCTGGGGATGGCTGGAGAAGAGCGGGGAGACACTGGAGAGTCTCCGAGGGATGGGGATGCAGAGATCGGAGACATGGGGGAGGAGCATAAGGAGGTGAGTTTCTAGGTGATTCTAGGTGATGCCTGGGCGTGAAAGGCTAACTCCAAGAGAAATCTGGGGATGGCTCGAGGGGAGCCGGGATACACAAGCAGAGTCCCTGAGGGCTGCAGGTGACGAAATGGGAGACATGACTGAGGAGGGCACTGAGATTGGTGAGTCTGTAGGTGATCCCTCGGTGTGGGGGGCTGGTGTTGCAGAACTCTTGAGATGAAGGAAGAGTACTTGGGACACACAGGAGTGGCCGAGGGGCTGGAGTAAAGGGTTGGGAGACATGGGGGTGGAGCTCTGTGAGGACTCCGAGTGTCCAGGTGTTTCTTGGGTATGAGGGGCTGACTGGTGGAGAAAGCTGAGGTGTGGAGAGTTGGGAGACATGTGGTGCGGCCCCGTGAGGGGCCTGAGTTTTCAAGTGCTTCCTGGCTGTGGGGGCTGACTGGTGGAGAAATCTGGGGACGTGTAGAGAGTAACTGGGAGACATGGGCGTGTCCCTGAGACATGGCTAGGTGTGAAGTGATACGAGACATAGGGGAGGAGTGCAGTGAGGTCTCTGACTTTCTGGGTGTTTCCTGCGTGTGTCAGGTTGACTGTTGCAGAAATCTGGGGCTGGCTGGAGAGGAGCTGGGAGAAACTGGAGAGTCTCTGAGGGATGGGGCCGAAGAAATGAGAGATATGTGGGAGGTACATAGGGAGGTCTCTGAGTTGCCAGGTGATTCCTGCCTATGAGAGGCTGACTGCGATAGAAATCTGGTGATGGTTGGAGAGGACCTGGAGTAAAGAGCTGGGAGACATGGGGCCAGAGCCCTGTGAGGTCCCTGAGTTTCCGGTTGTTACACGGGTGTTGAGGCCTGACTGCTGCAGAGATCTAGGGATGGTTGGAGAGTAACCTGGAGACTTGAGAGAGTCCATGAGGGCTGGGGGTGAAGAGATGGGAGACATAGGGGAGGATCCCAGTGAGGCCTGTGAGTTTCTAAGTAATTCCTGGGTGACAGGCAGACTGTCACTGATATGAAATGTTCATAGCTTATGTGTTTTTTATTTTTACTTTATTTTCTAGTTCTCATCATGGCTCATATGTAACACTCAAAACATAATTAAACCATCTAGTCTATTATTTAGCCATATCATTTCCTTCTTTACATGACTTGTAAGATGTCAGTTAAAATTTTCATTTGAGCATACGTTTTTTTTTTCACATCCCCTTTGTGTTTCTTGAAGATGGGCAAAACCAGTCAGACTTGGAACTTTGTTCAACCGTCTTTCTTAGGAAAAGACCGTTTCATGGGCACAGTCTTTCAACCCCACTGGGCCATGTAAGACTAGGCCTGGAGCCCGAAATATGTCTTTCCAAAGAGATACTTAACCTGTTTCAGACTCATTGAGTGTTCCTTCAAAGTGTGGGTCAGTGGTCCCCAAGGGATGCCTGCAGCGTTCAGTATTTCACACTTTATGGAAAGGGTCAAAATCTTTCTAAGGTGGCTTCAAGAGATGGGTGCAAATAGGCAAACTGAGCTGCATTGGTTCCAGGGTTGCAGGGATACCATGGGAGACTGAGGTATATTACTGAAATGGATACTTTTCTGCTTCTTCTCTGTGTAAGTAAAATGTTGTTCCATCCAGTGCTTTTCTGTCTTGTGTCTTCCTTGGTGACTCCCATGACAAGATGCAATGGGCGTAAGTGTTCAGAGTCCTCCTCTGGGATTGGTAATAAGTGCTTTCTGTTCTGTTCCTCTGCTATTGATAACCACGCACATAGCAGAAATGTTTCAAAGATAATTTGCAATAATGATGCTTTGTTGTGTTTTCCAGTACTGACAACAATGTCCTCATCTTTCCCTGAGTATTTTACTGTGATTTTTAAAGGAGGGGAGATCATGTAAATGCTTGGACTTAATGGGATTAAAACCATGGAGCATATCCATGGTTTATGAAAAACAGTCCTGTGACTGTAATGGGTGAGGGCAATCCCTGCCATCCTTTCTGATTACATTTTTTTTTTCCCTCAAAATTCAGTGATGCTGCACTGCTAACACTACTCAGGCTTCTAGTTAGAAATGATTGTAATATTTTCATAATTATGTGAAGTGATGTGTGTGCTCCAACAGGACTAATACAGGTCTGATACTGTGGTCTGGATAATGACCAAAAGAGGAAAATACTAAATAACTATTTGGGGAATGTGCTGGTTATGTGGTGGCAGGCCAGGTGTAGTGGCTCACCCCTGAAATCCTAGCACTTTGTGATTGCCTGAGCTTAGGAGTTCAAGACCACCCTGGCCAACATGGTGAAACCCCATCTCTACTAAAAATACAAAAGATTATCTGAGCATAGTGCCACACACCTATAGTCTTAGCTACTCAGGTGTGTGGCACTGATTGATTGATTGAATCAATCAATCAATCCATCAATCAATCAATGTGTTGGCAGAGTGGGCATCTCTGGGGATGTAGAAATAACTTGTTTTTCGCAGGCTTTGCTAGGTACAAGGTACAGTTTAATAGCAGATGGGCATTATTGTGATTGGTTCTTTCTCTTATAACTGCAGATAGCTGTTCCTTTTAAACATATCCTACTTCCAAATCATTCACATGCCTAACGCTCTCTCATCAATATCTCTGTCAGGGCTTCACAGTTTCACTTGCTTCCTTTGAAGACTATATATTAGGATTGCAGATTCCATACGTGTAAGATTCTACCATGGATCCTGATGCATCTTCCTGAGAAAGCATTCTCTTCTGATTGAAAACCACTGGATCACAGAGAATAAGGGGAAACAGGGACAGAAATAAGATCTCAGATTATAATGGTATGTCGTGGACATGAGGCCATTAAGATCCTGTTCCACCAGGAGTAGAAGATAACTGTTTGCACAGAGAAGTAACTGCTCCATATATACAATTTTTTTTCTGTTTCTCTGCTAAGCTAAGGTTTTTATCCTGTAGGCATGTGGGTTGGATCTAATGTCAATTGTTGATAAGACAATACCACCACAAACTCTTTGTAAAACATTTTACATATCTGCATACTATTTCATTATGGATAAGCCTCATTTTTTCTATCTATTCTGCTAACATTTTTCTTTTCCTTAAACAATCTTGCATAATTATAATGCAGTAATACTCCATTGGCATTCATTTTTGTCCATGTCAGTGACAATGTTGTTTTTAAAAATATGAAGCAAGAGGTCTAAGTCTTTAGATGACTCTTGACATATATTGTGAAATTACTTTCTAGAAAAGTTATCTCAATTTATGCTCTTAACAATGAATGAAAGTGAGAGATTTATCCATCCACCCATGGCTCATTCTTTCTCTGTCCATCAGGTTGTATTATACAATTAAAAAGATACATTTTCTGTCTATAGCCATAGTATCCTGAATGTGTCCAATCTCAAAAACTAAGCAGGGTTGGGCCTCATTAATACTTGGAGGGGAGAACATCTGAGAATACCCGGTGCTGTAGACTTAAAAAGAAAAACAGAACAACTTTTCTGATTTGAGATCATCAATGAGGTTAAACCTTTTTTCACACCCATGAATCACTGAATCTGTTCTGCGTTATGCTGTCTGCATGTGTAAGTGGGTAGGCAGTATTTTCAATGTAAAAAATCTTGATGAGATTTTTTGGGTTTGTCTCTGAAGCAGAACTTGATTGGAGAAAGTAATCTTTGGCAGTCATACAAAATAGGTTCTGTTTCCATTTGTTGAAGGTCCTCAAAGGTGTTTATTTTTCTTGCTAGTGTCCTGTCTCTACGATGTTGGCTAGGAGATCCACTCACTTACTCTGCCTGGCAGCTTCTGAAGACAAATTATTGAACAAGCAGACCTTGATGTTTCACAGTGGACAGGTCTATGCAAATCTACCTCCAAAATCTGAGGAAGATGAAAGGCTAAAGAAAGAAGTGACACATCTGGTTTCTGAGAAAAAAGAAATTTAACAGGACTTTGTGATCAGAAGCTATGTGTGTGTCTCCAGCGGCAGTGAAACAAGATGGTGGATCCAATGCCATTACCCTCCAGACCAAGGACTTATATACCACAGGGAAAGGGGATATGTGCTTAAGAAGGAATATGTAGGATAAGTGAAGCGTAGTAACTTCCAGATTGTTTTAACCTAAGGGCAGGATTTATAGTAACTACATGCCCTTATACAAGAAACAATAGATAAACTGGACATCTTAGAGGTCTTCCCAAACACGAGTGAATCAGAAGTCAGTATGGCACATTAGCATCCAAGATGGAGTTGCTTTGGCCTCTGCACTTGAAATGTGAGGATATAGCGTTCTTAAAGTTTTTTTCTTGGGTTCAAAGGAGGCTACTGCCTTGGAGAAGTGTCCTCTGGCTTCTAAGACTTCCAGACACAAGAGAAAGTCTTTTATAATCAAAGAGATAAGGGCCCAACATCAGCAGTATGTGGGATGTGCCATGGTCCATGCGGATCCTATGAAGTCCGTGGGAAAGGGCTGTGAATCTTATCTAATCTGCGGCAGTTTGGTACCCTGTAGTGGTTTTGAGCATGGCCTCCAGAACCACCCCATTTAATGGATTCAAACCACAGTTCCCTCTAGTTTTTAATTGTGAACCTCTCTTTGCCTCAGTCTTCCATTTTAAAGTGGAGATTATAGTTATTACTTCATAGGGTTGTTGTGAGGATTTTATGATTAGTATCTGTAAAGTACTTCAAAGACCCTCTGGCACATACCATTATACACAGATCTTCTGTTATTATGACTCTGAAGGTGTTTTCATCTATTAGCTACAATATGTTACAAGCCCATTTTAATTTTTCTGCCTTAGGTAAGCTACTCACCAAAATCCCTAATCCACATTGTTACTATGTACTGATGGATCCACAGGATAATGGTGCAACCCAAGAAGCTGCTCAGCCTTTAAGACTATGAAGTAATGCTACATCTGATTTAACTCTAGTTTTAATCTCAGCTCAATATTCTTAAAATTTTTCCTAATTCAATGTTTGTTAACCAGTTTGAATGTTACACAAATAATCACAAAACCCTACAACTTAATTTTAATTAGTTTATTTTATTTAACCCCTATAATTTTATTTAGAGACATAAACTTCAGTTTTCTTTTTATAAAAATATACAACTGAACTGTACCATTGATAACTGAGGACAACGTTCAAATGTTCAAAACGCAGTAATCATTGCATCTTCCCATTTGACATAGGAGAGATAATTGGATATTGAATATTCATGCACAGGTAGAGGCTACACCACACAGTGATGCTGTGGTGACTGCACATCCAATTTCTCAAGGATACATCTTGTAACTGGCTGTATTAGATACAGGTCTAGATGATCAACACTACCAGCAATATCAAATTAAAGCACTGGATTATAAAAAGATGCCCCAAATCAAGGCTACATCTTGGAACTGGCTGTATTATATGCAAGTCTAAATGATCAACACTACCAGCAACATCAAATTAAAGCACCAGATTATAAAAAGATGCCCCAAATCAAGGCTACATCTTGGAACTGGCTGTATTATATGCAAGTCTAAATGATCAACACTACCAGCAACATTGCATTAAAGCACCAGATTATGAAAAGATGCCCCAACTCCCTCTACCCAGTGCAACATATACCTGCTATCAATAAGGGACTCCCCATATAATTAATAGATAATAGTAATAATAGAGAAAATGATAAATGGCTTTGAGGTTTCTTTAGAAAAAAGAACTCTGGCTTTGCCATAGGTTTTGTTCTTTTTTAGCCTATTTCCAACTACTAAATCTTCAGCACATTCTACCTATTATCACATCTACACATAATCGTTATTTTTTTTTTTTTTGGGGGACGGAGTTTCGCTCGTTACCCAGGCTGGAGTGCAATGGCGCGATCTCGGCTCACCGCAACCTCTGCCTCCTGGGTTCAGGCAATTCTCCTGCCTCAGCCTCCTGAGTAGCTGGGATTACAGGCACGCACCACCATGCCCAGCTAATGTTTTGTAGTTTTAGTAGAGACGGGGTTTCACCATGTTGACCAGGATGGTCTCGATCTCTTGACCTCGTGATCCACCCGCCTCGGCCTCCCAAAGTGCTGGGATTACAGGCTTGAGCCACCGCGCCCGGCCATAATCGTTATTTTTAAATAAACTACCAATTCAGGTTAATGACATGTCCTTGAAGTTTTTCAAAAGTACAGAAAATCCATAAACTGCCACGTCTAGAAAGTTTCAGACTGCCACAAAGTGTCCTGTAGGCATAGAGTGGCTTTTGTCCTCTCAGAAGGCAAGTGATGTGGTGGAGAAAAACGTGAACAAACCAAATATAGAATAAGAGAAAGATATCATGGTTACAAAATCACCAACCTAATAGATCTTCAGTGATGCAAGTGCATAGATACCAACAATCCAGACCTAAGTAAACACTGTCAGGGAATAGACTAATAGAACTTGGGCAAGCAAGAGGAACAACATCTAAAAAAAAAAAAGAAAAAAAATTCCAAGTTTCAAGAACTTGACCTAATAGAAAATTCCAGGAATTGTCCTTGAGGAAAACAGGAAGTGATCATGAAAATTGTCTTGACTTCAGAATAAAAATTCAACAGAACACAGAAGACATAAAGGAATCCGGATGGGTGATATAAAATAATACAGAAAGATTTATCAGTCAGTGACATATTTCCATTGAAATGTCATCCCCAGTGGATTGCAAAACATTACCAAACGGCCAATAAAACAGAAAATCTAACTTTGCTGTTCCAACATGAAGATCCACTTGGCAAATGCCTAAAGCAGCATTTTTTAAATATAACAACACCATTTTTACTGCAAGGTTGATCAAACATAGTCATTGTTATAGATAGACCCCAAATAAATCCAAATACAGATTGAATTATCCTAAACAGCAATAACTTCCTACATCGCCAACTTGATTGTTGTTTTACAAAAGCAGTTTTAGAAAGCTTTATTTACTAACAACCAAAGTTTCTGAATATCAGCTTGGTAATTTGACCTGGTTTTATTATTTTCAGTTTTAAAACTTATAATCAACATCTGAACCATCTTCCTACATGAGGAATTTTTCAAAAGAGGAATGGACATCACTCAGAGATCCTGTTCTTGGAAGTGGATGCAGTAATGTGAAGGTTTAGATTCCCCCTGTGTGTCTTTAGTTGTAAGTGAGATAGCTGTGTTAAATTAGGTAGGAGGTTATATATACATATCTTTAAAAATAAATATTTTAAAAAGTGAAGAAAATGTTGATCGATTGGCTAGGCAAAAGCTGGCTTATTTTTTCCTTTAGTGCTGGTTATTGAGTACCAATTCTATGAATGACAAATTGTCCACTTAACCGGTGTGAATGGAAGGTAGAGTCCACCTATCACAAGGCTCTCTTGAAAATGCCAGGCACTAGTGCCCCTGACTTCCAACCTTCCTGAAAGCTAAGGCCCAGTCACAACCTAGGATCCACCAGACCTAGGTACCTGCCTCAGCCTCGGAATCAGAAAAAAAAAAAATTAGTGCAGAGACGTGACTGCAAAATTTTTAAGGGCTCCAGACCAGGATTCTGGCACTTGCTTCTGTCTGTATAGCCACAACTGTGGTCTTAACAGGTTCTTGCCAATTCTTGGAGCCACATGTCCTCTTAATAAACTCCTTTTCTGAATCAACTGGCTAGAGATGGCTCATGTGCTTTCCAGCTAAGAACCCAGGCTGCTACAATTTGTAGAGAGCTACATGCTATTTATTTTTCTTTCCTTTCCTTTTTTTTTTCCTTTGAGATGGAGTCTTGCTCTGTCACCCAAGCTGGAGTGCAGTGATGCGATCTGGGCTCACAGCAACTTCCACCTTATGGGTTCAAGTGATTCTCCTGCCTCAGCATTCCAAGTAGCTGGAATACAGGCATGTGCCACCATGCCTGGCTAATTTTTGTATTTTTAGTAGAGATGGGGTTTTGCCATGTCGGCTGGGCTGGTCTCAAACTCCTGACCTCAGGTGATCTGCCTACCTCAGCCTCCCAAAGTGATGGAATTACAGGCGTAAGCCACTGCACCTGGCCAATATATGCTAGTTTTGGATGTGAGCCATCAATCCTTTGCAGGACATTTTTCTTGGTGGCCTTGGATTGGCCCAGGTTTTCCCATCTTTCTTGCTTATAGTTCTAAATAATAATTGTAGGGCCAGTAGTCTTTGTACACGCCTGGTACTCTCTCATTTTCATCTATTCTCTTTGCCTAAGAAGTTCTTCCTTGAACAGCTGTATTCTAGGCTCTTACAGTTCTTATAGTTGATGTGTAGAAGTATTTTACTTTTAACTCCTTCCTACTCAACAGTGAAGTCAGCCACAGGGCTGCTCACTATGCAGTCTAGCATTTGTTACTGTGCCATGGAGGTGACTGCTTCATGCAAATATGTTTTTCTCCCAGTCATTTTCAGCCTTTTCTTGGAGACAGAATGACTCTAGGACAGATAATGTACTTTGTGCTCTTTATTGTGAAGGATTTCAGTCTATAATTAAGGGGTGTACACCTCACTTCAGAGAAATGTACCTGCTGAGGATATCTATTTTCGCCCACACTCCTGCTCAGTTGCTACTGATTTTGCACTGTTTCCACCTTATTTTGTGATTTTTATCCTCCACTTTATGTCTAGGTTTAACAAAATTAAATATACTTTTATTTATATTTTTGACATTTCAGCTAGGAGAGGCAAATCCAGACTTTTTGACGTTGTTTTTAGATACATCTTCTATATTTAAAAAACTTTAATGGATTTTGTACATAATACCATCTATTCTGTATATCTCATTTAATGTACTTGCTAAATCCTATTAATCTTAGGCCCATAGAATTTTATCTCGAAAAATCAGTATTTTTCCGGTTTGTTGATAGAAGTTGCAAATGGACTTAATTTCACTTGGGAAGACTGGGAGGCAGGTTCACAGCACTGATTACCAACTTAGATCTGAGTTCATTAAGACAGAACACACTCACATGCAACAAGTTACATGAGGTGGGTTTATTACTTATATACAGGCAGCAAGAGGCATCAGAATCCTAAGAGTCATTGTGAGCTGGTCCACCAAAGCTTGGGAAAGCTGCCTAGGGTGGAGAGATGTGGAAAAGCACCACTATAAAATACCGACAATGAACAATATTATTTAAAAATAAACAGAAAAGATAGAAAACAGTAGTAATTCTGAAGACTTTCCCCTGGATGACTGAAACTAAGAGAAAAGCAATTAAGAGTTATGAAAGGTAGAACGTGGGGCTACAACACTTGTCAAACAGCGTTTCAAAGAGAATACAAAGAAAAGCAATAGAAAACTAAGAGGTCACTGCTGGGAAGTCTACATAACCTAGAAATTATACCAAATTCCTCCTATTAAAAACATACTCTGAGAAACTGAGCAGAAAAAAATCCGCAGCTTGGATTACTCTATAAAGAAATAAGATTATCCAAAAAAATTATCTTTGGCATTAAATGCCAGAAGAAAATATATTTTCAAAATAATATAGCAAAATCATTGTTAGCCTAAAATTGTCTGCCTTAGCCAAGTTACCATTCAAGAGTTCATGACCACTGAGGACACTTTCAGGCACAGAAGTTTTGAGACGTCACCACACATACACTGCAGTTAAGGGAATGCTAAAGGTTACACTTCAAAAAGGAAAGTGAGCATAGAAGGAAGACAGGAAAAAAATAAACAATGTTGAATAGAAACCCCCTAGAAGGATTCAACTCTTGATCACGTTAAGATTTTACATATTTCCATTTGTTAGTTTTTGTTGTTTCTCTTGGTGTTCATTTTTTTTTTTTTTTTTTTTTTTTTTTTGGTTTTTTTTTTTTTTTTTTTTTTTTTTTTTTTTTTTTTTTTTTTTTTTTGAGAGTTTCGCTCTTGTTACCCAGGCTGGAGTGCAATGGCGTGATCTCGGCTCACCGCAACCTCCGCCTCCTGGGTTCAGGCAATTCTCCTGCCTCAGCCTCCTGAGTAGCTAGGATTACAGGCACACGCCACCATGCCCAGCTGATTTTTTGTATTTTTAGTAGAGACGGGGTTTCACCATGTTGACCAGGATGGTCTCGATCTCTTGACCTCGTGATCCACCCGCCTCGGCCTCCCCAAGTGCTGGGATTACAGGCTTGAGCCACCGCGCCCGGCCTGGTGTTCATTTATGTTATTGTTTCCATAATATCACCATGGGTCCTCATGTTTATTTTTTCTTTCTCTTTTGATAAAGAAGTCATTCAGAGCTATAGCCTTTCTATTTTATTCTGAGAACAGCTTTTTCTGTATCCCACAAGTTTGGGCATTAAGTGGTCTGATGTAGTACTTTCAAGGTGATGTTAAAGTTCAGTTTTAATTTACTCTCTTAAAAAACTGGTTTCAGGAGAGCATTCCTTAACATCCAGGTATTAAAAACATTTTGGCACCTTTTATTTATAATTTTACTGCAGTAGGGTTAAATCTGGCCTATAAAATCTCTATAAATTTTTCTATGGTATAGTTTGTTTTTTGTGAATTTTACACAGCCAAAAATGTTTATACAAATGTTTACTCATAAAATGTTATGTGTATATATATATATTCATGTGTCATATGTAATTAAAATCCAGTTATCGATCCTCCTTTTTAACCCCAAACTTGAGGCTCAAAAGTTTAATTACAAACTTTTGGCCTGTTGATGCTTTAGCTTCGTTTTAGTTTTCATTGACCACTGTTTAATTACAATTTTTTCTGCAAAGGAAAATTATTGAGCAAATGATAGAAATTACTCTAACATTTTAAATTATTAAAACTATGTCTTGGCCACCATAAGTCACCATCCAGTCATCCCTCAGCATATTTGGGGAATTTGTGCCAGAAACCCCACGTACACCTAAATCCATGCATACTCAAGTCCCACAGTTGGCCCTGTGTACGCATGTATATAAAAAGTTGTATGCGTGTATATAAAAAATTGGCCCTCCATATACTTGAGCTTTGCATCCTGCAAAATCTGTATTTTTGATCAGTGTTTGACTGAAAAATATCCAAATATAAGAGGATCTACACACTTAGATGTCACCTTAAGTTTTCCTTCCTATCCCCAGAGTATCAACCTCTGTTATCTGGTCTCTCAGTTCAACTTTCAACTTATTACCTTTCTGGGATCAGAGGCTTCAATACATGGTAATCCACAGGATTCAAATTCATGATTCAGGGGCAAGGTCAGCAAGACATGTTAATCAAATCTTACATATCAAAGAGTAACTAAAAGCTTACCTCATGAAAGCATTCTTGCAAGTGTAATTTAGGTGGTCAGCGCTGAGCCAGGGAAGCACACTTCCATTCAGAGGACTCTCATATCAGGGAACATATCCCAGAGGAAAGAGAATACTATATAAGGGGAAAAACAAAAATGTGAAAATAGAGCTCCTTAATATTGCTTTGGATATATGAAAATAAGGCCACTTGCCCTCTATACTTCCCATGCATTCCCAATTCTTCATATCAAACCATTTCTAGCCAAAATTTCTAGACACCTATTTCCAGGGATCTGTTTTATATTCAAGGAGGAATGTCCCTAGGAATCCACATCTTAAATAGTAACATGCTCATGCTAATCCAAACATAAATCTCATTATCCTGAGGGATCTTTGCTATCTGGTTGCTTAGTCTTTCCTAAATAGTCAAAGAAGGAAATCTTTGTATTTCATTTTTGTTTTTGAATAATTTTTACTTATATCATTTATTATAGCACAACAGCATACATTCCAAAAAGGAAGGCACAACATAAACTGAAAAGTTGAATAGATACATCCATTATCCCTTTCAATTCTAATCTGTACACACTTTATCATAATATATATTATTTCTATATTCTTGACTCACATTTTTCACTATATATCATAGACACTTTCCTAAATTTTACAAAATCTTCACATGTAACAACAGCAAGTGCTGTATGGAACAGATTATGAGCTATCTAATTGGAACATCATGTAGTAAAATGATGCACTAAAACATGGTTTTCCAGCCTAAGTTCTAACTACAGCAATCTTTCGATCTTCTCAATAAGCCCACTAGTGTTAGCATTCCATTTACTCTTTATGGAAAAAGAGGTCTAACACACTGGCAGATGGCTTTGGCATGATTTTCTCTGATTCAGGTCTGCACTTGATCTTAGCCAAAAGGCTGAGAAGCGATCTGATTCAGGTCTGAGTGCTTTCTGCAAGGAAAAGTGCCAATACTTATTATTTTCATAGGAATATGTAATAGGAACCAAGTTTAATGTTGCATATGGAATTGTTAGGTTGAAATGTCATTCATAGATTTCCCCCTTTCTTTTCCAGAACAAATTCCAGATACACAATAATAGAGGACTGACTGGAAGTTTTCCCACATGTATTGTTTTTATAGCAGCTCTTCCCACTACATGTACTACCTTAAAATAAATTCTTTAAAAGAATGAAATAAAAAGGAATAAATTCCAGCTGAGAGATTTCCAAACTAGTTACATTCATAGAGTTTCTCTTCAGTATGAGTTGCCTGATGCCTAATAAGTTTATAGCTATTAATGAAAGCTTTTCCACACTGAATACATGTAAAGGGTTTCTCTCCAGTATGAGTTCTTTGATGTACAATAAGTCGAGCACTCAAACTAAATGTTTTTCCACACTGATTACATTCAAACGGTTTCTCTCCAGTATGCGTTCTCTGATGTTGAGTAAGACATGAACTCTGCCTGAAGGACTTCCCACATTGACTGCATTCATAGGGCTTTTCTCCAGTATGAGTTCTCTGATGTACAACAAGAACATAACTCTGGCTGAAGGATTTTCCACACTGATTACATTCATATGGTTTTTCCCCAGTGTGAATTCTCTGATGCATAACAAGGTGAGAACTGCGGTTAAAAGATTTTCCACATTCACTGCATTCATACGGTTTCTCTCCAGTGTGAGTTCTTTGATGTGCAACAAGCTGAGAGCTCCAGCTGAAGGATTTCCCACACTGATTACATTCAAAGGGTTTTTCTCCTGTGTGAGTTCTCTGATGAGCAACAAGTTTATAACTTTGACTAAAGGATTTCCCACACTGATTGCATTCATAGGGTTTTTCTCCAGTATGAATTCTTTGATGTGCAATAAGTTTATAGCTCTGGATAAATGATTTCCCACATTGATTACATTCATAGGGCTTCTCTCCGGTATGTGTTCTTTGATGTGCAATAAGTTTATAGCTCTGCCTGAATGACTTTCCACACTGATTGCACTCATAAGGCTTCTCTCCAGTATGAGTTCTTTGATGCACAACAAGGACATAACTCTGGCTAAAGGATTTCCCACACTGATTACACCTGTAAGGCTTCTCTCCAGTATGAGTTCTCTGATGGGAAACAAGGTGCGAGCTCCGGCTAAAGGATTTTCCACATTCACTACATTCATAGGGTTTCTCTCCTGTATGCGTTCTCTGATGTGCAACAAGATGAGAGCTCCAGCTGAAGGATTTCCCACATTGATTACATTCAAAAGGTTTCTCTTCAGAATTATTTCTCATGCTTTGAGTTGGGGAGGAACTCTGAGAGGTTTTACTACATTTATATAGACTTTCTTCAACAGGAATTCTCTGTTCATTATGGGATATGTTGTGGTTCAAAACTTGCCCACATTCTTTAAAATCAAAGGTTTTTCCTCCTCCGTGAATTTTTTCATGTATCTGTAGGGGTGTACCATGGCAAAAAGATTGAATACTGTCATGCAATCCACAGGATTTATCTTTTGTTTGAGTTCTTGTAAACTGAATAAGGTGAATGCTCTGAGGGGGTTTTCCACATTCATTATTTTCACGTAGTGTCTCATTGTCATCAATCTTCTGATGACTGTTTACAGCAGAATTAAGATACCATTTTTTAGCATGTGGTACATGTTTATGAAAATGGTTTATTATGGGTATAAATGGGGATGAAAATAGGCTGGAATTCAGACCACTCTTCTCCGCAGGTTCATCACTTTTGCAGACTCTCTCATGAATAATTGCTTTCCTTTGAGTGAAAGCCACTTCCTGCAAAAATATCTCTTGATTTTCCTGCTGCTCCTCCAACTGATCTTTATAGTCACCAACTTCTTCACATGAAGACAACCAAGGATCATTCCTTGTAAAACATTCTGTCTTCACTCCATTAGCTGGTTCTTCATCAAAAATGTTCTGCTTTGAAGTTGAATCTTCTTTTCCAACTGCAGTTGCTAAGTCTGAAAGAAAGCAAAATAAAGACATCTTAGCCAAAAAATATTAGAGCTGGAAAAATGGAATAAAGCTAACAAGAAAGTATGAAAAATGCATGTGGATTTGTTTTCAAATACTGACCAATTACCTAGGTTGAAAAAGCAAAAGGGTGAGATAAACCATTAAGTACAAAACTACCACAGCCCAATATTACAATAGAGCATTAAAATGCAACTATCGTAATATTGGTTTAATCTCAGTCTGAATAAACAAGACTTTGGATGTCAAAAACCTGCATATTCCAAAATAAGATCATCTACATAGAACCTACAGAATTGTAATCCAATTTTGCAATATGTAAAGAATAGAAGTTCTTTTCCACTCTTTAGTGCCATACAGTTGTTCACTAAGAGATTAGTGTCTACATATCTAGGAATTTCTGAAGGCATAAAACTTGTTAAATACTCTACTCTATGTCAGTGAGACATGAGAAAACTATTTTTGTGAACAAAAGAAAAGGAATGGGGCATTATTATCCCAGTTCCCTAAATGGGGCATTATTATCCCAGTTCCCTAATACAGCCCCATGAATTTCTGTGATTCCAACTGAGAGAGATTAGAGTTGCTCCTAGTAGCCTGGGTGGCTATGAGGTCAAGCAATACAGAGTATATATGGAAAAAGTGGTCATATATACAGTCCACCAAAAGGTATGAAATTAAGAAAAATGTGGCATCTTCTATAGGGATTTTTCTCAAACAAACCTTCTATACCTGCAATGATCCCTATGTGTCTGGTTTTCACTTGAACACATGTATTGGAAAATTCTTTTTATATTCTTTCCCTTGCTCCAACTAGGAGATTGTATCTGTTCTGAAAAGATGATGAAGAAGATACAGGAATTTGAGTGTTCAAAGGTGAGGACAAAAGAAAATTACTGCAGAATCTGGTCCCAGCCTTTGGTCTTTAGGAACATGAAGACTGAAAATCTCAAGTCCAAGAAGCTGCACTGTTTCTACCTTACAAATTAAAATTAATCTTCACTGGAGAATAAAGAGCACAAACACAATCTATATGCAGCCAATATCATTGTGGCTGATGAATCACACAGTTCTTCATCAATGAGAATGTGAAATCATTTCAGTACATGGATCTTCATTAAAGAGGAGTATATTCTTACCCCAAGAGACTAGGTCTCTGTGGCTCTCCAGGATAATATCTCCACCCAGGCTCCTCTGAGCAGGGTTCCAAGTGCCCTGTTCCTCCTGTGTGAAGTCCACAGTCACAATTTTGAAGTTCACTCCTTCCTAAAAAAATACACACATTGCTGCTCAGCTGAGCACCATTTCCTTCCAAAGTTCATGGAGAAAGAAAAGTCTGACAGATGGAAAAAGGAAAATCTGGTGACCTGGGAGTTGTCCTGAGATTGTCAGTGCCCAAAAGATTCCAGTCAAGATGTACAGGTGCCTTCTGGGTGAACTCTTTGGGTTTTGGATGCTGGACCTGTTTTTACAACTCCAAAGAGGAACATGAGATAAGAACTGACATAAACTATCTTGTCTGCCTTAAAAAAAGATGCTTATTCTGATTTTTGCAATAGTGATTATAGAATTCTCACTTAGGAATTCCCTCCAAATTCCCAAGAAACTAATGAAACAAGTGTTTACTTTTTTTCTGTCAAAGTCCAGACAGTAAATATTTTACACTTTGCCAGCCACACAGTCTCTACCACACTACTCAACTCTGCTGCTATAGCAATAAATTAGTCACAGAAAATATATAAACGAATAGGTGTGGCTATATTACAATAGATCTTTATTTACAAAAACAGCCACAGGCTGTACTTTGCTGATGCATGAGATAGAAAATGAAATGTGGACCTCAATGAAAAGCAGTATGAATAGGTGAAGAGCACTGGATGTAGACAATAAAAAGACTTGGTCTTCTCACCTATAAAGAGCATATATCTGGATTTAAAAATATATCTAATCTGACAACCTGTCTTTTTTTTTTTGAGACACGGCCTCAGTCTGTTGCCCAGGCTGGAGTGCAGTGGCACAATCATGGCTCACTGCAGCCTCTACCTTCTGGGCTCAAGTGATCCTCCCACCTGGTCTTCTGAGTAGCTGTGACTACACATGTGCACCACCATGCCTGGCTAATTTTTAAATTTTTTGTAGAAATAGACCCTCATTATATTGCTTAGGCTGGTCTCACACTCCTGTGTTCAAGTGATCCTCCCGTCTGAGACTCCCACAGTGCTGGAATTACAGGCATGAACCACCACACCTGACCCAATCTGTCTTTTAATGGTGACTTTGTTCCATTTCTATTTATTAGGCCTAATAATACCTAACTCATTGGGTTGAATTAATAATTATGAAGATCTATGAAAAGCCACTAGCAAAGTTTACTGATGAAACAACAAAGGCTAGTAATTACAGGTTGAGTATCCCATAACAAAAATACTTAGGACTGGAAGCATTTGGATTTCAGATTTTAAAATATTTGCACTTACATGATGAGATGCCTTGAAGATGAAATCCAAGTCTAAACACAAATTCATTTATGTTTCATATACACCTTAAACATATAGCCTAAAGGTAATTTTAAGCAATATTTTAAATAAATTTTTGTGTATGAAACAAAGTTTTGACTGTGTTTTGACTGTGACCAGTCACAGGAGGTCAGGTATATAATTTTCCACTTGTGGCATCATGCTATGGCTCCAAAACCTTCAAATTTTGGACAATTTCAGATTTTTGGATTAGGAGTGCTTAGGCTGTACTGCTACTATTAGTAGGTCTCAGAATCCTGAAAGATTAACTGAGAGCCAAAGCAACCTTTATTCTGACCACTCAGTCTTCAAATAACAGTTCTGTTTCTGTCCATATCCAGCTGCATGGCAGAGTCTTTTAGGACATATTCGCTGTTATTACTGCCATATAAACAGGGTCTCTTGGGCTGTCTCCTCTGAGCAGGAAAGGGCCTGTTCTCAAGATAACTGGGCAAGAATTTTAATCCAAAAAAGAAGTGCTAAGGGTGATCTGTCCTTACCCTGGAGCAGCAAAGGCAAGGAGAAGTCAAATGCCTCTTGCCACTAAAGGCTCTTTAAATAGACCAGGCATTCTTGAACTGCAGTTCATGAATAGGATATAGGGTCCTGAATGCCATGAAAACACATGCAAAACACTGCTGTACATGCCTCTAAGTTTGAGCCTAAAAATTTCACTGAAACCTCAAATGTTTTCATGATTAGCCCAATGTGAAATTCAGAAAAATAACTTGCCAAACTGCTACCTGAATTTAACATTAATATTTAAGGTACTGTACTGTCTTTCAACCTGTAATGCATGCTTCCTTTTAATAAACACTCCCCCTTCCTGTTTAATATAGGTCTCTTTAGTATAAAGCTTGCTCAAATGTCAAACAGATAATGCTAAACTAGATTAGCACCCCACTCCACTCCTAACTATATATTCTCAAAGCTCCATGGACTTCTATCATCACACTTTCTTATTTGCATAACGGTCATCTCTGTCACTAGGCCATGATCCATGAAGGCAGGGACAAGGTGTTTACAATTTGCAAATGTAACTCCAAGGCTTAGCATAGTGTTTATATACAGTACATATTAAATTTATATTTAATAAATTATTTCAGTAAGTGAATCAATAGTATCAACAAACCTAATATATCAAAATAACCTTCACCCATATTGATTTAAGTCATCTCCCCTTACCTGAATCTCACAAGCTGTACCACATACCCATGTTTGAAAAGGCCCTTCAATGTGCAGATACTAGCTTTTCCAGACTTCTGTCCCACTTACTCTACTCTTCTTCTCACTTGTCCCAAATTTCCCATGCCCGAAAACTTTTTCCCAAAATCTTCAACTGTGCCCTTGAAACTTGTCTTTTGTAACAATAAAATAGGCTGGGTATGATGGCTCATGCCTATAATCCCAGCACTTTGGGAGACCAAGGTGGGTCAGCCCAGGAGTTCAAGACCAGCCTGGGCAACATGGTGACACCCTATTTCTACTAAAAATATGCAAAAAATTAGGCAGGTGTCCTGGTGCATGCCTATAGTCCCAGCACTCAGGAGAGGCTGAGGTTTGGAGAATCACCTGAGCCTGGGAAGTCAAGGCTGCAGTGAGCCATGATCACACCACTACAATGCAGCCTGGGTGACTGAAGTGAGAACCTGTCTCCAAATAATAATAAAATAATGCAGTTACAATATCCTTCACCAAATATTCCTTATATATCCCTGTGTTAATGGAGACCTACACTTCCTACTGAGGACTTCTCTCCTCCTCAGTCCTCAGAAGCTAAGAATGCTGATGCTCTCCCATCCTAGGGATCTCAGCATCAAAGAGGGAGTGTACGTCCTCCCAGTTACTCTGAAACTCATGCCATTTACCTCACTTCTTGGAGCTCTGTCCTACCCACCTACTGCACACCACCCCCACCCCCATTCACTGAAGATTCATACCTGGGATTTATACTCTAATATAAGAAATTGTATTGTCTTGTCTCATGTTGTCTATAACATCCACTTGTATGGTTAGCTGATGAGAATATAAAAATAACAGACTTTAATGAAGCACTTATGAGTTTTCATGAAGCACCACCATGGTGTTAGGCATTGTACTAACATGTCACATGGATTATCATTCATTTAACTCTCACAGGGCTCCTATGAGAAAACACTATTAGCAGTACCATTTTTTTCTTATGAAGAACAAGACAGTCATAGAAATTAAGATATATGGCTAAGGTTAGGAGTTAGGATACAACCTCAGGCTTGCACACATCAGAGACTGTGTTATCAGTCATCAATTCATATGGCTAACCCAAGTCTCATATCCTGAAGCTGCTCTTCATCAGCTCACTCTTAGGGGGACACCCCAGACCTTAAAATCTCCATAAAGCACTACACCTTTTGAATCACAAATACGAAACTGCCCATCTTTCACTACAATGTCAGATTGCTCCACTGTATTGACTCAATTTTCTCCCTTTACTCTTGTCCCTCAATGGTTTAGGGCCATATGCTACAGAAATGTCTACTATTACCGCTACCAGCCGATATTCTTTTCATTTCTACTTAGTGACTTCTTTATCTCTTCCATATTAATTACTCAATTTAAGGTCCATGAATCATTCATTTTAATCTTCCTATTTGAGATATTTTTAAATTCTCTTTCAAATATTCCCTTGACCTTTGGAATGTCCACTCCACAGGAAGTGGACCTGGCAAATTACAAAAACTAAATGAGGGCCGGGCGCGGTGGCTCAAGCCTGTAATCCCAGCACTTTGGGAGGCCGAGGCGGGTGGATCACCAGATCAAGAGATCGAGACCATCCTGGTCAACATGGTGAAACCCCGTCTCTACTAAAAATACAAAAAATTAGCTGGGCATGGTGGCGCGTGCCTGTAATCCCAGCTACTCGGGAGGCTGAGGCAGGAGAATTGCCTGAACCCAGGAGACGGAGGTTGCAGTGAGCCGAGATCACGCCATTGCACTCCAGCCTGGGTAACAAGAGTGAGACTCCGTCTCAAAAAACAAAACAAAACAAAACAAAAAAACTAAATGCACTTGAATGTCAAGTTCTGTGGAAAGTGGGCTACAAAATGACACTGCAGGAAAAAATGCACAAAAGCAGCAGACAGAGTATTATAAATTAATGGCCACTATCTCTGAATGAAACTTTCAGATTGACCAGCAAACCTATTACACCTACTGGAGAATTATGTTTTCTCTCATAATCCAAAATTGTTATTTTAAGCCTTCTCTACCCTTATCGTATATCTCTCCATTCCAAATTCCCATCATCATGCTCATCTGATTTTTCACAGTAAACAAAAATAAAGCTTTCAAATAATTCCCTCAACCTCACTGTTCCTATATAAATCCTTCTCCTCATATAGAGCAAGTTTATTCAAGATGCTCTGAATTAATTTCTCTAGTGCTAACCAAAGACTTTGCTTTATAGTTTCTCTTATCTCCTGATCATTAACTTTTTTTCCTCCACTAACTCCCTCCCGTATTTACTTAAACTGAGTTGAATCTTTTCAATCCCTTAAAAAAAGAAGCCCCTCAATCTCAAAAGTCCTTGAAGTTCTTACTTTCTTCTGCCTTTCACACAATAACCAAAATCCTTGAAAAAGTTGTCCACTCTCATCTCCATTTCCTCTCTTTCTACTCACTTCCCAGCCATGCACATTTCTCAATGTAAAGAGAGAGGCTTGCCCAACTTACTTGAGATGGGATGGTCAGTGACTCAGTGTCTTCTCCCTCGACTTTGATGATAATCTCTTGAGGAAGGAGAGAATCCTGAGAAGGCAAAACAGATGAGAAAAAGTAAAATAATCAGGGAGCTAAGTGGCATCTCAAATCTCCTCCTGTGAGTGGGCTAGGATTTGACATACCACCTGTTTTAACACATGCTCCCCACCATACTTCTACTCCTTCCTCCCACTGGTAAGCTCAGCTAACCATGTGGAGAGAGAAAGGAGATAACTGGAGGAGCACCAAGGCCCACAGAGAACTGGACGTGAGGTCTTTGTGGGACTTCTGGGCCAGCCCAGTTGCAGCTAAATGCAGCAGAATGAGTGCATTAAAGACACTAAAGAGCAAAGAACTGTCTGGCAGGCTGTGACAAATTTCCTGGGTCACAAAATTATAAGCAAATAAAATGGAATACAGCATGACCAATGCCAAAATCATAAAGAAAAGGATCAACAAATTAATTTTTTAAGATGTTTAGCAGGCCGGGTGTGGTGGCTCACCCCAACACTTTAGGAGGCTGAGGCAGGCAGATCACTTGAGACCAGGAGTTTGAGACCAGCCTGGCCAACACGATAAAACCCTGTCTCTACTAAAAATTAAAAAACTAGCTGGGCATGGTGGCACGCTCCTGTAGTCTCAGCTACTTGGGAGGCTGAGGCAGGAGAATCGCTTGAACACAGGAGGCAGAGGTTGCAGTGAGCTGAGATCACGCCACTGCACTCCAGCTTAGGCAACAGAGCAGAAACTCCGTCTCAAAAAAAAAAAAAAAAAAAAAAAAAAAAAAAAAAACAAAAAAAAAAAATTTAAAAAAAAAAAAAAAAAAAAAAAAAAAAAAAAAAAAAAAAAAAAAAAAAAAAAGTCTAGCAAAAAGTACCACTAATAAAGGCATTATCAATAAGAATCTATACTATTAAGACTTCTTCCAAAACAGTAAAAGGTAGTCTCGACAGAAAAATGGACAAAGAAAAATGCACGTGCAACCATGAAGAAACTGCTGTGAATATACAAACCAGATGCTCACCTCTTTACGTCAAAATCAAACACCTACTTCTATATCTGTATATATTAAAGATCGTAAATTCACATGGATACCTCCAACTACAATTCAATAACACATCTTATTCTATCTAAACTTTCTCCTTTATGTATACCTTCTTTCTCTGGCTCCCATTTTCCTCTTTATATTTACTTATTTGCTCATTCCCTGTATGTAATCAACATCCTGACCATACAGGATGTTTCTCTGACAGTCACAGTCATTAGTCTGATGCTAATGACTCCAGCTCTGGCAACCCACTGGCCAAGAGCTTCATATATTCTTAGAAAAAGTATAAATTGATACAATCACCCTGTATTTGCTATATATTAAATATTTGTATTTACAAATAATGCTTTATTTGAAAATTCTTAAAGATTCACAAGAAATGGCAAAAATAAAGCCACACTAATCTTTCCCTGGTAATATCATATATAACCACAGTACACTGTCAAAACCAGGAAATTGAAATTTTGGTACAATATTATTAATTCGAGTGCAGAGTTTATTCTATTTTTATGTATATTTTTGTTTTAGTTTTTTTAAAGGCAATTTTTTAAAAGTGTAATGTAACATCCATTAGCCTACTTGTAAGTACCTATCCTTAGGAAATAACATGAAGTACACTGGGATGCATGTACAAGAAATCTCATTAGCAAGTTACATTATCACAGCAACATGGGAAGGGAGATTATATGCCCACTAAGAAGTGCTTGGTCAAATAAATTATGCTTTATTCAGATGACTGCATACTATTTAGCAGCCAAGAGAAGAAGAAATAAATTTGCATGTACTGATACACATAATAGAAACATGTCTATAGTATATTGCTGAGTGAAAAAATAAGAACAGTATACAGAAGATGAATAGATTTCTATGAAATATAAATATGTACAGAAAAATCTGGAAAGATGTTCCCAAAAGAATTAAGTTTTCTTCTAGGATTTTTATGGTGTTAGGTCTTATGTTTAAGTCTTTAATCCATCTGGAGTTCATTTTAGTGTAAGGTGTCAGGAAGGGGTCCAGTTTCTGCTTTCTGCACGTGGCTAGCCAGTTTTCCCAACATCATTTATTAAACAGGGAATCCTTTCCCCATTGCTTGTTTTTCTCAGGTTTGTCAAAGATCAGATGGTTGTAGATGTGTGGCATTGCCTCTGAGGCCTCTGTTCTGTTCCATTGGTCTATATCTCTGTTTTGGTACCAGTACCATGCTGTTTTGACTACTGTAGCCTTGTAGTATAGTTTGAAATCAGGTAGCGTGATGCCTCCAGCTTTGTTCTTTTTGCTTAGAATTGACTTGGCTATGCAGGCTCTCTTTTGGTTCCATATGAAGTTTAAGGCAGTTTTTTTCCAGATCTGTGAAGAAGGTCATTGGTAGCTTGATGGTGATAGCATTGAATCTATAAATTACTTTGGGCAGTATGGTCATTTTCATGATATTGATTCTTCCTAACCATGAGCATGGAATGTTTCTCCATCTGTTTGTTTACTTGGAGAATATGATTGCACTTCTTCTTGAATGAAAACTGTTTTCAGCACCTTTTTGTTTAAAAGTTTTCACAAGAAAACAAAATAAAGCTCATCTTTCCTCAAAGTAGACTCTGGAGGAAATGTCCTTCCTTGCCTCGACCCCAGCAGACAACTATATCACTTTACCCTGCTTTCCTATCTTCACATCATATATATTCTTGTATCTTTGGTTTTTTATTTAACTCTTCCAATAGACTGAATTTCTTAAGAGCTGAGGTCTTGTCAGTCCTGTTTACCATGGTTCCACCACACTTAGATCACTACTGACACATAGTAGGGTCTTAATAAATGTATGCTGACTATAAAACAGCCACTAGAAGGGGCATGGAATGTGCTACCTATACCTTTGCATTGGTCCCTGGGGTCCCTGGAGGCACTAAAGCATAGCTGAACTCAAGCCCCTCCCCTGGTTAGAGTAAACCTCTGTTGGGTACCTTTTCTTCTCAGAAAATTCAAAGTGTCAGCCTCCAGAACCTGCTCCCAACTTACTCTTACAAACTAAATGCTCAGAAATAAGCTTGTGACAAACAAATGTGAGCCCATGAATGCATGCACACCCACATACCCTGACTCTTCCCCTATGTTCTACTCACTTTAAATTACTGACCATTTTAGGAATATCTCCTGAATTTACATCTTAGCTTCCTTAGTTTCCCTCATATAATGTCAATATAATCTATCACTTGCCTAGTATTTTCAGTAATACATAGAATACTTCAACACAGAATTTCCATCTCACAAAATCATCTAAACTTTTTTTTTTTTTAAGAGATAAGGTCTCATTCTGTCACCCAGGCTGGAGTACAGTGGCACCACCATAGCCTACTATAGTCTTGAACTCCTGGGCTCAAGCTATCTACTGCCTCACCCTCCCAAACAGTTGGGACTACAGATGCATGCCACCACAGCTGGCTAATTTTCTTTTTTTTGAGATGGAGTCTCGCTCTGTCACCAGGCTAGAGTGCAGTGGTGCAATCTCAGCTCATTGCAACCTCACCTCCTGGGTTCAAGTGATTCTTCTGCCTCAGCCTCCTGAGTAGATGGGACTATAGGTGCGTGCCACCATGCCCAGCTAATTTTTATATTTTTAGTAGAGATGGGGTTTCACCATCTTGGCCAAGATGGTCTCGATCTCCTGACCTCGTGATCCGCCCACCTCGGCCTCCCAAAATGCTGGGATTACAGGTGTGAGCCACCACGCCTGGCCCAGCTGGCTAATTTTTCTGTTTTTATTTTTTGTAGAAGTGGGAGTCTCACTATGTTGCCCAGGTTGGTCTTGAACTCCTGGCCTCAAGTGATCCTTGCACCTTAGCCTCCCAAAGTGCTGGGATTATAGGTGTGAGCCCCTGTACCCGGCCTAAACACATTTTGAAGAAAAGAGTAATATCTCTATTGCACCAATGTAGAAATTAATGGTAATAAAGTTTATTAAGCTCATTTAAGTCCATTGATTGCCTGACACAAACTCTTCTGCTTTCCATTGTCTTACCAAAGTCTGTCTAATCACCCAAGGCACAGATCAAATGCCACCTCCTCCATGAAGTGTTCCCAGATAGCAGAAAGCCTCATCTCTTTTTCTCTCAGGACTTTGTAACTTTGCTGGCCCTTTACTATACCAGTAAAATTATTCTCTTCATATTACTTCCATTTCTATATACCTCCCCCCGGATCCTGAATTCTATATTATAAAGCACTGTATATTTTTTTATCTTTGTATTGAGTATTGAGTACTCAGTATTGAGTAGGAGCACAATAAAAGTTCTCTGAATTTGACAAGACTAGAGACACATACAGCATTTGGGACATAGGAACAAAATTTAAAACCTTTACTTTCTGTATGCTCTGGAGCATTTTAAAATTACCCTCTTGTTCAACAGCCACCTTTATCATAAAGGAGCATTTCCCTTTTTCTTTGCAGACTTTATAAAATGGGAACAGGAATCAGAATGTTGACTTCCAGACAGAAAAGGGTTGTGGGCAGGAGATAATGATTGTTCCTTCTTTAACACAGGTGGGACCCCATGGGACCCAAAGCAGGGGAAAAGAGAGAAGCAGAACTATTGTGGAGTGACCTGTCCACTTCAAAGTGAGAGAGTGGTAAATCAGACCTAGGGCTATGAATATTTGCTCACCTATAAACAGAGATGACCAAATATACCTTTCCTAATATGAGGCATTCTTGAAGCAATAAAATGAAGTTTCTAATCAAATCATAGAAGTATTACTGGACTCAATTCTCCGAGCTTTGCTTTGGGGTGTCCTGACAAGAAACCCTCTATATTTGTGAGGACATTTAGAAAACACAAGCGTCACACAAGCAGACAACTTCTTGGTGTGTTTCCATCTCTTCCTGCCCAGGGAGATGGAAGGTGGAGCTCATATTTCAGCTCAAGGGATGTGGCGTCCATAGGGGCCCATGTGGGAGGCCCTGAGGTTTCTTAATCACCAAATCTAGAAAGCATAAAACTAACCTCTACATACTACAGTACTGGAAAGAAGGTTCCCCTGCCTCATTTTTTGAGATCATCCTGACAAGAGGACCCTTTAGTTCTTATGCACAAGAAAATTCCCTCTCCTGCCCCACATTATCATCCATGAACAATTCTCACTGTCCTCAAATACAGAAAACAGACCATCCACCTAGGGCCACCAACAACCTGCACAGCTTTGAAAGTTGAGAATGACAGTGGATGGTGAGATTCTACCACCTACTTGGCAGCAGTTTTGGTCTCAGCCACTGAAGGCAGGTAGAGCTCAAAGTTGGCTCAAGGCCTTCCCTGGACCAGCTACTTCTCCAAGTATGAGCCACTAAAATCTCTAAGGTGATGTCCCAATATCCAGATGGTTCCTTCCTAGATTGGCTCACTGAACTCATGGCCGTCATTCAAAGCAAAGACTTGGGTTCCCTCGATTTTTCTCTCCCTTCCAGGGTTCTAATATCCTTCAGGTCCAAATCAAGTACTTGTTCATCTTTTGATAATAATTAAAATTAACTAGAGAACATTCAGAGTTGAGAGGAATGGTAGCCAGACTCTGAGGTGGCTCCCAAAGACCCTTACTTCCTAGTATTCATGCCTTTGTGCAATCCTAGCCCAATGGTACCAAGTTGGGTCTGTGTGACCAACAGAATATCGAAGAAGTGATGATGTATCACTTCTGAAATCAGATGATAAAAGACACTGTGGCTTCACCTTGATTGTATGCAACTACATGCTCTTGCTATCTCCTGCTCTCGCTCTCTCTCACTCGATCATTTGCTCTGGCAGAAATCCACTGTTATGCTGTGACTAGACCTGGAGGGAGGCCTATGTGGTGTAGAGCACCTCTTGCCAACAGCCATCTAAGTGTGCCACAATATCCTCCCACCTAGTCAAGCCTTCAGAAGGCAGCAGCCCCAGACAACAACTTGCCTGCAACCTCATCAGTGACCCTGAGCACCAGAACCAACCAGTTAAGCCGACTGGGATTCCTGACCTTCAGAATTTGTATGACAAAATAAACATTGGCCATTTTAAGCTGCAAAGTTTTGGGGTATGTAATAACAGATAACTAATACAAGAAACAGGACGTTTTTGCTTTTCCTATGCAGCCTTGGAAAATATATGTAGCACATTTCTGGATGTGAGAACTAACTTGTGCAGGGCAGTGTTCCCTGCCTCGTCTTTCTTCCCAGTGCTTTGCAAAGGGCCTAGTTAGGCAGTCATTAAATATGTGATGCAAGTAATATATTGAATGGACTTCTAATTCAGTTCACAAAAAAGAAAATGGCAAAAGGACCATTATGATTCCCAGAAAACACCTAGTCCCTCGATTAAATTAGAACACCAATGGCCACATCTAAACACATTTTACCAGCCAGGCACTGTGGCTCACCCTGTAATCTCAGCACTTTGGGAGGCCAAGGTGGGAGGATGGCTCGATCCTAGGAGTTCGAGACCAGCCTGAGCAACACAGTGAGACCCTGTCTCTACAAAAAATAAAAAACAAAAAAATCAGCTGGGCATAGTGGTGTGCACTTGCAGTCCCAGCTACTCAGGAGGCTGAGGTGGGAGGGTCACTTGAGTCTAGGAATTCTAGACTGCAGTGATCTATGTTGGTGTGCCATGTACTCCAGACTAGGTAACAGAGTGAGACCCTGTCTCTTAAAAAACAACAACAAAATAACAAAAACCCATATATTTTACCTGTAGTTTTGATAAAGATATATGTGTAAACTCATGTATTTGCTTAACTCCTTCTAAAACAACTGCATGTGTACAAGGAATCACATACAAAACATTTATATAAATGTTATTTTTAACAGCAAAAAATTTAACACTAAAGAGCCATTAACAAACCCATAAAACCCACAGCATATTTAGAAGGTGAAGTCTGGACACTAGGTGTGCATAGTGGTACTGGGACGTCACTGCTCCCAGCCCTCCATGGACAGACAGGGAATCTGTGTGTATACATACGCACAGAGATACAGGCACACATCTCTATATATTCCTAGGTTAATGTGTACTGAAAATCATGAGCCCACATTAAAACCTCCAATTCTCACTGCACACCAGAGTCCACTCAAATGTTCTTTCTTGCCATATCTGTACCTCCCTGATTTGATGGCAAGACACCTGGCTCCAGTCCCTTATTATACATTTATTATCTGATCTATCCCCCTGTAGGTAGCTCCTCTCTCATTTCCACAACCATGCCCTCTCCCCATAGATGCTTTCCCCAGACTCCCTGGGCTCTGCCACCCTACACTAGGCCACCCTCTGCCCAGGGGCACTCCTCACTCTGCTTAGGCTTTGACTCCCCAGGCTAGACTGCCTCAACTCTCAGATTCACTCTGCCACTTGGACCTAAACAGCCCTCATCAGGCCGCCCCACTATGTGGGTGCCCTCCACATGCTGCTGGGCTCTGACACCCCTGCAGGCCACTCTCATGCATGATGCCCTTAACATGCTCATGCTCTGACATGCCACACCAGGCTGCACCCCACCCCCAACACAGGTGTACATCTTATCCTGCTCTGGCTCCAACACCCCATCTACCATGGACACCTGCTTGCTGCACTTGGGCTCCAATTGTCCCCAGTGGGGCACCCCCTCTCTGGATGCCCTGCTCACCTGCTCTGACCCCATCATCCCACACCAGATCCCCAGATATGGAGACGGGCCTCACCCACTTGGGCTCTGACACCCACATTGGGCTCCCCCAGGTACACAAGCGACTTCTTCACTCCACTAGGGCTCTGACTGTGCGGGGATGTCATCCTGTGCAGATGCTCTCCTCACCCTACTTGGTCACTGACACCCTGCATGTGGACACTCTCTTCACAGCAGGCAGCCCTAACAACTGCAGGTGCCTACCTCGCACTGCCCCACCTCATGGCTTCAGGGCTGAATTCTTCAGGAAGAGAAAGGAAAAGCCCTAATTTAACAGTTTTAAGAAATTCAGCATTTTCAAAGAATATTTGCAGTAGGAAATGTTCTAAATTGTTAACTTTCTTTTTTTTTTTAGAGACAGAATCTTACTCTGTTGTCCAGGCTTGAGTGCAGTTGCACAATCATAGCTCACTACATCCTAGACCTCCTGGGCTCAGGCAATCCTCCCACCTCACCCCCTCAAGTATCTGGGACTACAGATGGGCACCACTATGCTGGCTAATTTCTAAAATTTTCTGTAGAGACAGGGTCTCATTATGTTGCCCAGGCTGGTCCTGTACTCCCGGCCTCAAGCAATCCTCCCACCTCAACCTCCCAAAGTGCTGGGATTATAGGCGTGAACCACTGTGCTTGGCCAGTTGTTAATATTTTTTATCTTAAAATGCACTGTACAAAAATGTGAAAATACAGGCCAGGTGTGGTAGCTCATATCTGTAATCCTAGCTCTTTGGGGGGCTGAGGTGAGAGAATGGCTTGAGACCAGAAGTTTAAGACCAGCCTGGCAAACATAGTGAGATATCGTCTCTACAAAAAATTTTAAAAATACACACACAAAAAATATTAGCCAGGCTTAGTGGTGCCTACCTGTAGTCCCAGCTACTCAGGAGACTGAGGCAGGAAGACGGCTTGAGCCCAGGAGTTTGAGGCTACAGTGAGCTAGGATTGTGTCACTGCACTCCAGCCTGGACAACAGAGCAAGACCTGTCTCCAAAAAAAGAAAATACAGATAAATGAATGATAAAACAAAGTCACTTATAAAGTAACTCCAGATAATGTTTGTTAACAGTTTGGTATATTTATAGTCTTCTAATGTATTTTCTATATACACAAAAACTATATCCCTTTTTAAAAGGTGATGATTTCTAAGTGCTATTTACTTAACAAAGGTAATAAATAACTTTTTCTGTCATTAAATTTGCATTATCATATCAGTTTCAATGGCTACAGTGTATTCCATTTCATGGTCTTACCATAATTCATTCAGCTATCCTCTTGCATTGCACATTTAGTATATTTCCAATTGTTCATTCTCAAACAAAGCTGTGAATTGCTGGCCAAAGGGGAATCAGCATTCTAAGGGCTTTTGATTTAGGATACCAAATTCCTCCCAGAAAGAGTTACGTGGACTAAAAAGGCGAGGCAACTACCAGGAAGATTCATAAATTATAAGTGTGTAAGTGTTAAAGCCTGATGGCCATGAGGGCCCCAAACCCCCTAAAAGGCTGCAAAGAGAGTCAGGAGGGCCATAGCCTCCCAAGCCCAGAGGGTCAGGCTGCAGGGCTTATGTGGGAGCAAGCTCTGGGTCCCTCTGGGAAAGGTGGCTCCACTCACCTGTGCACAGGCCTTCGGGGGCTCTGGAGGCTTCTCATCCTGCTCTTCCATGCTCTCCTCCAGGCACAGCAGGGTGCTGAGGTCCTGAGCTGCACTGAGAGAAGTCCCAGGTACAGCATGAAGATGCCGGTCTGTCAGGTCTGCTGCAGCCCCCATCCCCATTAGCCCCTGCTCACAGGATGCAGGATGCATTCCATAGCAAATGCACTTCTAGAGGTTCCTGCCAACTTCCTGCCCAAATATTTGTGCATAAACTGAGAGTCCCTCAGTCCCCCTCCCAGGCCAAGCTTCTGGTTCCTCCACTATCTTGGACCCCTGGACCATCCCCACCTATAAGCTCAGCTTATGCCCAAACATGGCCTCCTGCCTACCACCAAAGTCTGCAGCACCAGTCCATCACTCTCTTATTCCACTGGGCCCTGGGATTCCCCACAAATATCAGACATATCAAAGACCTCTTGGTGTTCACCCCATCCTACCCCTACCAACCTCAATCTACAGCTCCAAATCAGCACTTCTTCCTAGGGCCAGAATCATACTCACTGCCTAACTGCATGAAGCTGGTGACACAGCTCCACTGCTCCCAGGAACTGATTCAGCAACTAAGACTGATCCTACCCTTCCATCAGCCAGGCCTGTCCCTCCAGCAACCCAGCACAGAGGGCCACCCACTTCCTGCTCAAATAGCCAAGCATATGCACAGAGCTCAGCTGCACCCACATCCTGTTTCCTCCACCATTCTGGGGTCCACTGGCTCCTACTCCAACAGCATCAGCCAGATTTCTACCCTAATACCCTCCCAGGCTCTGAATTTGTAGCTCTAAACCAGTCCCTCTACCAGCTTGGGCATCCTCAGGCCTGAAACTACAACAGGGCCTGCATAGGACTAGGGGCCTCCAACAGACACCAACATAAGCCAGACAAAAGCAGCCCTACCCAGGTTCTAAATATGTGTCTAAGAAGCTCAGATGCCTCTGTACCAACTAGGTTTTCTGGGGTCTGAGACTAGAGCAGCCCCTAGCAAATCCCACCTTAGGCACCCCACTCCTTGCACCCTATCTCTCCTTCTTACTCTCTCCTCTGCTTCCACCATATTCTCACTCACGCAGCACAGTGTAGGCTCACAATGCAGCTGTTTCCTGAACCTGCACCCAAACTGTTTCCTCACTTTCCTCCACAGCCCCGCTTGAGCCCCTGCCCAGATTCCTGGCCAAACACCTTCCTGGGCACATGTGGCTCAGGAAGATCCTGTCAACCTGGGCACCACCAGGCTGTGATCAGGGTTCCAACCACACAAAGACCCCAGCTGCCTCTGTCTAAAACTCATCTCCAGCCTCCTGTTTCCCAACCAAACGCCTGTGTGTGTGCACAAGGAGTGCCTGACACAGTCCCGCCCCTCTGCAGCTGCTTCCTTCACACACCTAAGCATCCTCAGGCAGAACCAGGGTCCTAAGACTGCCCATGTCTCCCCAGTCTGCCCAAATGCCAGCACATGTGCAGAGTGCAGCTGGAGTAGCCCCATGCCTCCTAAGACCAGATTCAAACTGGGGCCCCCAGGCCTCTATTCTACAGCCACTGCACATGGGCTATCCACCTAGGCTCCCTCCTCCCACTGACACAGCCACAGAGCAGGTTCACGCTCACAATCTGCATCCAGGACCTGGATCCTCTGCCAGTCTGGGGGCACACCCTGCTCCTGAGACAAGAATCTACATCCCTCACCCTTCCTGGGACATCTCAGGCAACCATAGCCTCTGTGTGGGTTCTGGGGTCACCTGCCCCACTATTTGCCTGCAGCCAGAACAACTAAACAGTAGTTTGAGCATACGGCTCCACAATCAGCCTCAGGACTTGGGCACTTGCCAGCGTGAGGGTTCTCAAGCCCATGATACAGCAGCTCCATGGGAACTGGGCCTTTTGGCCTTCTCTTGCCCAAACAGGAGGGCCTGGGTGTCGTGCAGTCAGCTCTTTCCAGGACCAAACCTGCAGCACAGACTCTGTCCCTCTATTAATCTGTACATTCTTGAGCCTGCAAGTAGGGTAACCCAAGTAAAGGTCTCAAGAACATCTGCTTCATAAGGATGCTGGCAGTATACAGCTTTCTCCCAGCTACCAATTTGATGGCAGCTGTTGCAGCTCTGTCCTTCCTGGACTCTGACTCTGTATCTCCAACCCAGAGTCGGCCATCTTGAATGTCCTAGGGCTCTGCACTACCCTACATAGGTTCCTACTATCAGATCAAGTTTCTGTTTTCCATTCAGACACCCCCAGGACGTACAGGGTGCCTTCTGCCCAGAACCTGTTTCTAGGCGCTGATACCGTCCTTCAGCCTGGGAGTTTGCTGCCCATGGGTGACTCCCACCAAGGGTTCACAAGCAATAGCAATACTGCCTCTTCTAGGACAAGAATCTGCAACTCCAACCTGGTCTCTCCACCAACCACAGCGCCCCTAGAACTTCGAGAAGCGCGCTGTCTGCTCCAGGGGCCCAGAGCCACCTGCTCAGAATCTCATCTACCACCTTTTGCTTCCTACTCAAACGCTTGCTCAAGATTAAAGGAACAGTGGCACAGCCCCTCTTCTCCAGAAACCACAACCTGCAATGGAGTACTTCATCAACCCGGACATCCTCAGGACCTCCACTAAATACGGCCGGCATTGAAGAAGGGGAGTTCTCAGGATGCCCCCTTACATCAATGCATATGCCCTATTTTTCACCAACCTGGGTATCCTTAGGCCCCAGACAAGAGCACCACCTGACCAAGCACCCGCGCATGCACACAGAGGACAGTCGCAGAATGTAGAGCTGTCTCAGTAACTCCATCAACCTCGGTTACCTCAGGCTAAAGCGCCACCCGCACAGAGACCAGGTCTCCCCGCTACACTCACCACCGCTTCCAGCTTCGCGCCTAGACCCTGCGCATGCGCGCATCGGACACCAGGAGCTGCCCCGTGCCCCTACCGAGCGTCCGCTGGTACGCAGCACAGGCTGGGCCTGTCACCGCCTCAGTGCCTGGCAGTCTCTGCGGCAGGACGAACTCGGGTTAAGCAAACCCTGGCCCCGATTCTGCAATACGGTCGACTCGAATTAAGCTTGTTTGGTCCCCTCCCCTAGTCAGCATCCGCAAGGCCGCTGGGGGTTAATCCCGAAGGGCCCAACTGCTCAGCAGCTGCGAGCGTCGGCGCGCGGAACAATGCCTGCGCTGTGGCCGAACCCGGAAGTGCATTTGGGTTCGGCGCGCCGGAACTACAATTCCCTGAAGCCTCAGCGGCGCGGGCGGTGAGTGGGAGAGATTCAGGCTCTTCGGGGGAAGTGAGGCGGAGGACAGAGGCAGAAGGTAAGCGGACGTCAGCGTCCGAGGCCTGGTGGGGCGTCGTGACTGTGCTTGTGCAGGTCTTGGGGGACGCCCTAAGACCAGCAACAGGACCGGGTGGCCTAGGCCAGTGCAGCGATGGGTGGGGAGTCGCTCTGACGTGACGTCGGAATCCAATAGAAATGGCGGGTACCCTTCTTGGGTGCCGCCTGTCAGATGCTGCGCGCGACCCACTGTCTCCTCTAGTCTTGGGAGAAACCTGTTAGACATTTGCGACATCCCTATTTTACAGTTGAGGGAGCGTCTACCGAACCCTTCAGGAATCTATGTTTTTACGTTTAATAGTAAAATATAAAGAATCATTTTATTTGCACTACCTGGCAGCCTCTCCTGAAGGATTCATTTGGCTCTCACCGTCTGGTCATTAGGGGAATATCACCTTCTCATGAGGCATTGCCCATTGTGAATGAACCACCTGTTGTGAACCTGCAAGCAATGTCGTGCCTCCCACTTCATCTTTTATTTTTTCTCTATATAACTTTTCGCTATCTAGCACACTATGTATTGTAAGTATTTATTTGGTCTACTGTCTGCCTTCACCACTACAATGTCAGTTCCATAAGGAAAAGCATTTCTATCGATGTTGATCACTGCTGCATCCTCAACACCTAAAATAAAGAGACCTGGCACATAATAGATGCTCAATCTGTTTTGACTAAATAAAGGTTCCCATCTCTGTATTAAACACTTTAATATCTCATTACCCAGCCCAATCACCCTATTAAGTAATTATGATGTTATTTTCAACTCACCCGGGAGGTAGCTGGAAACTGGAGCCCTGCTGTGTGAAAATACATAATATTTTAGTTTCTAAAAATGTTTGTCAAAGCACTCCTGTAGTTTTCCTCACGTAAATTCCCACTTTTAACAACAATGAATTATTGCAATTTGAAATGTAATCTCTATCCCCTAGTTTCTTTTTTGTTTTGTTTTTGAGACAGAGTCTCACTCTGTTGCCCAGGCTGGAGTGCAGTGGCGTGATCTTGGCTCACCACAACCTCCACCTTACCGGTTCAAGCAATTCTCCTGCCTCAGCCTTCCGAGTAGCTGGGACTACAGGCGCGTGCCACCATGCCTGGCTAATTTTTGTATTTTTAGTAGAGACGGGGTTTCACTGTGTTGGCCAGGCTGGTCTCAAACTCCTGACCTTGAGATCTGCCGGCCTCGGCCTCCCAAAGTGCAGGGATGACAGGTATGAGCCACTGCGCCCAGCCTAAAGTATTTGTTTTGTATCTGGTTAACCTAATGCAATGTTGTTAATTCTTATACTCCAGTAGATTCTCTTGGCTTTTCTATTGAGACAGTTATCTACAATTTCATCTTTTCCTTACCAGTATTTTAGACTAGACATTCTCTTTCGTGTTGGATTATATTGGCTGCCATTTCCAAAACAATATTAGTAAAAGAGGCATTCTTGTTTGTGTTCTTTTAATGGGCATATCTCTAAAGTTTGAGGGTTAAATGTGACATTGGTTTCTAAATCGAAGTAGGTAGTTTATTTTTTTTTACCCTTTATTTTTTAAAATTCATAACAAAAGTAGGGACTCAATTAATGAACCCCCATGACCTCTGTCATCTGACTTAAATATTTTCACTCAGTCTTGTTTCATCTATATTGTGCTTTCCACCTATGTTGTGCTTTCCCCTCGCCTCATCTCCCAGTGATTTTGAAGCAAATTCTACATATTATTTAATTTTGTCTATGAAATGCTACATTTCAGCATATGTCTAACAAGAACTGATTTTTAAAGTTATTATTGTTATACTTTAAGTTCTGGGATACATGTGCAGAACATGCAGGTTTGTTATATATAGATATACACGTGCCATGGTGGTTTGCTGCACCCATCAACCTGTCATCTACATTAGGTATTTCTCCTAATGCTATCCCTCCCCTAGCTCCCCACCCCTGAGCAGGCCCTGGTGTGTGATGTTCCCCTCCCCATGTTCATGCATTCTCATTGAAGAACTGGTTTTAAAAAGGAAACTTCAATATAAAATAGATATATAACTATTAGGTACAAAGAATACAAAATTATTAGCAGATGTTATTAGCAGACCTTAGAGAGTTAACTAAAAGCAATTAACATCAAGGAGAGTTTAAAAGTAATTAAATGTGAAACAAGTAATAATAAACATTTATGTAACACTCTATGCTGATAATAACAAACCTTCATGTGAAACTCTGTGCTAAGCAGTCTTGTAAGAGACATCTATATATATATTTACTCATGTAGTCCTCACCACAACTCTTGTGAGATGAGACTGTTGTTTACATTTTACAGAAGATAAAACTGAAGCCCAGAGATAAGTAACTTACCCTAGAGTGTATTGTTAGGATAGAGTTGGGATTTGAGACCAAGAAGTTGAACTCTAGTCCATGCTCTTAACTTTTACCTTAGGCTGCCCCTTGTCTACACATCAGTATCTTTCTTCTACATGCAAGCAATACTAAGTTTGCAAACAAGACAGAAAAAGTTCATATTTATTCACAAAAAAGCAAGAAAAAGCCTTATAAATCAATTTAGTAAGATAGATACATGTCATCTGAGGAAACCCTCAAAACCTTACTAAGAGAGAGAAAATGGACAAATAGAACCATGTTGCTAGCTGTGTTGTAAAGATATAAAATCTCGCAGATTGATCTGCAAATACAAATATGACAAAATAACAATGGGATGGTTTGAGTCTTAGCTCATCTTCCTTTTTTCACTTCACGTATTTTTGTGTTAATTTTTTAAGATATTCAGAAAATGGGCTGGGTGTAGTGGCTCACACCTGTAATCCCAGCACTTTGGAAGGCCAAGGCGGACAGATCACGAGGTCAGGAGTTTGAGACCAGCCTGGGCAACATGGTGAAACCCTGTCTCTACTAAAAAAAAAATACAAAAATTAGCCAGACATGGTGGTGTGCCACCTGTAATCCCAGCTACTTGAGAGTCTGAGGTAAGAAAATCACTAGACCCTGAGAGGCAGAGGCTGCAGTGAGCCAAGATTGCCCCACTGCACTCCAGCCTGGGCAACAGAGTAAGACTCCATCTCAAAAAAAAAAAGATATTCAGAAAATACAACATAAGTACTATGTAATTTAAAACTGACTTTGTCTATCTGTCTTCTGTTTGGTCTTTTTTTTTTTGCTTTCAAAATGAACAAGGTGGTAATGTTTACTTCCAGGAACCCATACATCCTGACTTAACCTGAATGTTACAGGGACTTCAGAAGAGTTACCACTTCCGGGCAGTGGCTCTTGCCTATAATCCCAGCACTTTGGGAAGCCAATGCAGGAGGGTCATTTGAGCCCAGGAGTTCAAGACTAGCCTGGGCAACATGGCGAAACCCTATCTCTACAAAAAATCTAAAAATTAGCTGGCCGTGGTGGCACAAGCCTGTAGTTCCAGCTACTCAGGAGGCTGAGGCAGGAAGGATCGCTTAAGCCCCGGAGACAGAGGTTGCTGTGAACTGAAATTATGCTGCTGCACTCCAGCCTCAGCAACAAAGTCATATTGTGTCTCGGGGAAAAAAAAAAAAAAGAATTACAACTCAGGAACATTCTAGAAAGATGCTCATCTAACCTAAAGATTTATCTATCAACTCTCTGGGGAAGAGCTGAGACCAAAGTTCCATATTAAGGTCCTGTTTATTGGCCAGGAATTGGGTAAGGGCTCAAGATACAGTGAAGAGCAAGAAGGTTATGAATCTATTTAAATACTGGAAGACAAAAATAAGAGTCACTAGAGGGTAGAAGGGCATGATCTGTCTCTAGGATGTCAGGGGAGAGGGACATTCCTTGGCAGGGAAGAGGAAAGTTCCCAGGGTTCAAATAGGCAGGTGTCTCTGGTGCTACTTAGTGTAACCCTTCAGATTATAACTCTGGTCTCTTGTATCACATCTAATGATTAATTTTTAAAATCTCAATTAACATTATCATCATCATCATAGCCATTCATCTCCAAAGATAGCAACGACCCATTCTGAAAACTCTTTCTTTGTTTCCAGGAGTTTACTATGTTGGTTCTTTCTCTGCGTTATCAGTCCTTTTCTGTCTCCTTTGCTTGATCGCTCCTGTAAATATTGGAGGCACCCAGGAATCAGGCGGCAGTCTGTTCCTTTGCCTTATTTTCATCCACTCTCCTTGGGGTTGACATTACAGGCCTACGTTGCTCAAACCCTGTAAGTTCCCATGAAAGTCCTGTTTTCCTGACTAGCCTTTGGGCAGCTCTGGGAACTGATCTCTCATAACATTTTATCTGGTAAGAGTACTTTTCCGTGCCTGAGGCCTGAGCCTTGCTGTACCAGTGTGTCCAGATGGTTTATACTAATAATGTGATTTATGGGGGAACATCTGCTTTGCTTCTAGGAGTCTGTAACTTCAGTGGTTGACCCTCTACAAAAACTGTGGACACCCAGGTTTAGGTGACCTTCCCTTGATGGCAATGCTTGACACATGTTGTCATACATCATTGCTGGGGAATTTTTCATGTGCTGTGGTTTGAATATTTGTCTCTTCCAAAACTCATGTTGAAACATAATCCTCTATGTGGCAATATTGAGAGATGGGGGCTTTTAAGAGGTGATTGTCTCAGGAGGGCTTTGCCCTCATGAATGGATTAATCCATTCATGGACTAATGGATTAATGGGTTATCATGGGAGTGGAACTGGTAGCTTCATAACAAAAGGAAGAGAAACCTGAGCTAACATGTTAGCACACTCAGTCCCCTTGGCAGGTGATTCCCTGCACCACTTCAGGACTCTACAGAGAGTCCCACCAGCAAGAAGGCTCTGACTAGATGCCACCCCTTGACCTTGACTTCCAAGCCTCCATAACTGTAAGAAATAAATTGCCCTTCATTATAAATAAGTAAACAGAACTTTCTGTTGCCTATAACAATATCTAAATCTGGGTAATTTGTTTTAAAAGGGCAATTTATTTCTTACAGTTCTCCGCTGAAAGAGAACACTTGGAAGCTTGTGCAGGGGTATCCTTCAGACTTCACCCCATGAACCCTTTCCTTTTGCTGATTTTATTCTTCATCTTTTGCTGTAATAAACTATAATCATGAGTATAGCAATCGGGTCCTGTGAATTCTTCTAGAAAATCATTGAGCATGAGGTGGTCTTGGGGACTCCCCTAACAGAGGAATTCATCCAGCCCTAGAACTTTAAATCCCAATGACAACTCTCAAATGTGTATCTCTAGCCATCAGCTATCTAGACTTTTATGAACAATTGCCTACTTGATTCTCCAGCTGATTCTTGAGATGTCTAAATTCTTGACATGAAGCAAATTCTTCATTTCTCTCCTTATCCCAAAGTTGCTTAGAAAGTGACCTGCCAATCATCCAGTTGCCCTGGCAAGAAACCGTGGAGATATCTTTGTCTCCTCACTTTCTTTACCTTCAGAAAATCTCATTCTGACTCTCTCCACCCCTGCACTTCTCAGGTTCTAAGCATTTCATGCCTACCTCTCCTCAGGAGCCTCAGTCCCTCACTTTACTACGTGTTTTCTCCTGTTCTTAAGAGCTATTAATTTCTTAAGGGCTCCTTATCTTTATTCTCTACCATGATTTGAAAAGACACTTCTTTGACTCCTGTCTTTGTCTCTGCTCCTCTCTGGCTGACTCAGACTCACTTTTCTCCCTGGAGTCAGTGTCCACCAGTGGTGTTTGCTCATCCTCAACCTACGACTATGGTATCCTAAGCTGATGAGTCTCAAACCTTGGCCCTCAAATTCTAGATCTGAACGCTGTCATTTTTACCCTGTTACTATTTTTTTGAAAAAAAAAAAAAAAAAAAAAAAAAGAGTCAAGATCTAAGACTCTGTGGGAGCCAGGGCCTGACCAACCCTTTGCAGTAAAACATCTACAAGGTCTACAGAGATGACAGAGAATGACTGAGTTATAATATACACTTAATAAATGTCATTAAATATATGACCAAGCGTGGTTTCTCTAGGACTCCTGGAGAAAAGATCTCTGCTTCCATTAGACCAAGGGATTGATTTGGGCGTAAGTGTTGGGCTCTGGATTCACAAGCTCCTGTTAAACAAAAAGAAAATGTGAGCTCCATTTGCTGGGTGGACCCTCCCAGTCTACTCACTATAGTCTGGGGACCAAACAGCCTGGCACTTTCCTTTCTTTGGAAATTCCAAAGATCCTCCCTTCTCATCACACTTTAGTCACACTGGTACCTCTCTGTTCCTGGTGTGACCCATCTACTTCCCCATTGTGGTAAACAGACTCTAAAATGTTCCTCATAATCCCTCCCTCCAGGTATTCATTCCCTTATGTAATCTCTTCCCCTTGAGGGCAAGACCTGTGACTTGCGTCTAATCAACAGAATATGGCAAAGGTAGCAAGATAGACGTGATTGCATGTATGTGATGCTATTACATAAGTTTATGACTTCTGTCTTGGCTTTGAAGAAGCAAGATGCAATGTTGTGCACTGCCTATGGAAGGGGCCACATGGCAAAACTTAATGACCTCCGGCTGTCATTAAGAAACTGAGGCTCTCATTATGACAGTCTGCAAGGAACTGAATGCTGCTAATAACCATGTGAGCTTGGAAGTAAATCCATCACCAGTTGAGCCTCAAATGAGACCTGAGCTTTGACTGACATCTTGATTATATAGCCTTGCAGAAGACCTGTCTAAGCAATGCCTGAACTCCTGACCCACAGAAACTGTGAGATAATAAATTAATGTTGTTTTAAGCTGCAAAGTCTGTGGTAATTCATTACACAGCAACTGACAACCCTACACCCACTACAGGGCCTTTCTTCCTGATGCCTTTCAACTTGTAATGTATCCCTCCATACTGTTTGTGTGGCTTGCTCCTTTTAATCCCTCTGTAATGTAGCAGAGACTGAGTTAACTTACCTAATGCTCTTCCCCACACCACTTCCCTTGCTTGTTTCTACTGAAGAGACTGGGAATGTTAATATGTCACTTTCTCAGCTTCTGTTGCAACAAGGAGCACCATATAACCTTATTCTGGCTAATGAGATATAAGAGGAAGCTTACTGGGTGGGATTTCTGGGAAGACCTTTTGCCCTACTAATAATGGGGAACAAACATGGCTCCCCTACCCAGATACTGGTGAAGAGAGGGACTAGGTGGCTAAGTTTTTATCAGTTCAAAGCTGATTAGAGAGCTGACCAACCTAAATGTGTTCCATACCATAGCCTGAACCAACTTGATTCTCCTATGGAGAATTTAACCTAGAAATGCTTAAAGGGCAGCAGAAGATATTATATGTAATCTGAAGTTATAAAGAAGCAATGATCAGGAGACTTACATAGGAATTCAATCTGGATTGAGAAGAATGAAATGAATTCATAGATGTGAAAATGAGAAACTTTATAATAAGAGAGAAACAGCTTCTTGATAGCATTCGAGTCCCCAAGAAGCCCAGGAGTAATTTCTGAAATTGAGTTATCTGAAATCTCTCAGTGTTCTCTCAACCCACATTTGAACTACATTCCAAAGGTTTAACTTTCTTAACATTAAAAATTCTTGACTAAGATATTACTGTATGAGACATTCAGCCAGGTGCAGTGGCTCATATCTGTAACCCCAACACTCTGGAAGGCCAAGGTGGGATGATTGCTTGAGCCCAGGAATCTGAGGCTGCCATTGGCCATAATGGCACTACTGCACACAACCTGGGCGAAAGAGCAATACCTTGTCTCAAAAAAATTAAAAGGTATATAAGATATTCAGATTTTTCAAGAATAGTTCATCTGTTAGGCTAAAATCTACCCTTCCCTTACTTATCCTCCATGGTAATTTATCTGCCCTCTGGAACAACAAGGAACCCATTTATCCTGCTACCCAAAGCCTGTTAGACACTAAAATATTGGGAGTCCTCTGTCCCTAAACTTTTTCTTTTCTAAACTCACTCTGTCAGTAGGACATGGATTTCAGCCCCTGTTCTGGCCTCTCTCTTATTACTTCTCTGGATAAACTCTGACTGGTAACAGACTTGCTCAGAATATAGAATTATTTAAAGTCCATTCTTGGAAATGGGGTAATCTGGCTAGTCCTGATGACAGGGTTGTGATCACTTGAATTCTCTAAAGTAATTCTACTAGTCCTTAGAACTATGGAGCTATCACCTGACTGCTCTGAACTTGTTTTGGGAATCTTTGCTTATGCCTGGATGAACTAATAGTCATTTCCTCCTCCTCCTCCTCCTCCTCCTCCTCCACCTCCTCCTTTCTCTCCCTCCCCCTCCCCCCCCTCCTTCCTCCCTTCCTTTCTTCCTTTTTCTCTCCCTCTCTTCTCTTTTCTTTCTTTCTTCTTTCTTTCTTTCTTTCTTTCTTTCCTTTCTTTCTTTCTTCTTTCTTTTCTTTCTTTCTTCTCCTTCCTTCCTTCCTTCCTTCCTTCCTTCCTTCCTTCCTTCCTTCCTTCCTTCCTCCTTTCCTTTCCTTTTCTCATTTCTCTTTTCTTTTTTTTCTTTTTGAGACAGGGTCTTACTCCATTGCCCAGGATGGAGTGCAGTGGCTCAATCTAAGCTCACTGCAACCTCTACCTTCTACATTCAAGTGATTCTCCTGCCTTAGCCTCCTGAGTACCTGGGATTACAGGTGCCTGCCACCATGCCCAGCTAAATTTTGCATTTTTAGTAGAGACGGGGTTTTACCATGTTGGCCAGGCTGGTCTCAAACACCTGACCTTGAGTGATCTGCTCATCTCTACCTCCCAGAATGCTGAGATTACATGCATTCGTGCCTGGCCCAGTTTTCTTCTTTTTGAATGATGTAACTAATCATACCTCTCTGTTTTATTGTTACCAGGAAGCTTAGAAACATATAAGCAGATATCATGTAACCCTTGCATATATTTTTAGTTTTTACCCATATCTTGACTTCTTGCTATTGTTAAAAACATTTTTATTGTGATTTCTGTTTCTAACTTAACACCATTTTGTAGTGTTGTACATAAACTGCTTCAAATCTCCCATGAGAAAAATGTGGGGAAGTAAATATGAATGAAATGAAAGCTTGCAAAGGAAAGGAAATGAATGAAAAGGAATAGACTGTTTAGGAATACAACTGAAAGAGATGGCAAAGGCATAAATGGAATGGAGGGAAATTGAGTAGAACAAAAAGGAATATAATAAAAATTAAAGACAGAGAATGGAGTGAAATAAAATGGCATGATTTCCAAAGAAATGCAAGGGAAAAAAATTGAATGGAAAGGAAAATTGTAGTGGAAATAAATAAAATAAAATGGAGTGGGAAGGAGAGTAATAAAATAAGGTAATGAGGGGAAAGAAGTGGAAAGGAAATGACAGAAAAGTAATATAGTAGAGGGAAAGTATAACATTAAAGAATAAAAATAAACAATTTTTGAAAACAGAAAAGAGGTGGAATGGAATACCATGGAATATAAAATAATGAAACTGAAATCAATGTCATGAAGATTAGGAAATGCAAAAGACTGGAAAGGAGTGAGATGGAATGACTTGAAAAGAACTTAAATGGGAAGCTTGAAAAGGCAAGTAATAAAGACAAGGGAATGAAGTGCCATAAAGGGCATGAAGGGAGAGGATGGAAGTGAAAAAACATGGAGAAGAATTGAATGGAATAGAATAGAGTGAAATGGATTGGAAAGAAATGAAAAGGAAAAGGAAATGAAGACCACAGAGAGAAGGGAATGGAAAACAGTGAAATAGAACTGAATGAAAGGGGAAGGGATGGAGAAAAAGTGAATGAAAAAGAAAAAAGGGAATGGGAAAAAAAGTGAATGGAAAAGAAACAATAAAAGCTGGAATGAAATGAAAACCAATCAAATGGAAATGAATGTAAATAGGGACATTGACTAGGAAGGAATGGAGAGGTAGGAAATAGAATGGATAAAATGGATTAAATATATGGATGGAAATAAGAGGAATGCAATGGGATGGGAAGAATAAGAATGGAAATTAAATAAAATGGTGGGATGGAAATTGAGAAGCTGGAATAAAATAGAGTATAATGGAATGTAAAATAAATGAATTGAAAGGAATTAAAAGAAAAAATGGATAAAAGTAATAGAAATGGAAAAGAACGAAAAGGAATGAAATAAGAGATGGAAAGGAGTGTAATGGGATCAAACAGAGTTGAGTGGGATGGAATGAAAAGGCATGGAATGAACCAGGCCCGGTGGCTTCACTCCTGTAATCCCAGCACTTTGGGAGGCCAAGGTGGGCAGATCAGTTGAGGTCAGGAGTTTGAGAACAGCCTGGCCAACATAGTGAAACCCTGTCTCTACCTAAAAATACAAAAATTAGCTGGGCGTGATGGCTGATGCCTGTAGTTCCAGCTACTTGGTAGGCTGAAGTAGGAGAATCCCTTGAACCGGAAGGTGAAGGTTGCAGTGATCAGAGATTGAGCCACTGCACTCCAGCCTGGATGATGGAGGAAGACCCTGTCTCAAAAAATAGAAGAAGGAAGAGAGGGAGGGAGAGGAGGGGAGGGGGAAAGAAAGAGAAAGAAAGAAAGGGAAAGAAAAAGGAAGACGAAAAGGAAGGAAGGAGAGAAAAGAAAAGGCATGGAATGGAGTAGAGTGAATGGGAAGAGATGGGATGGGCGGAAATAGAGTGGAATGGAAAGAAAATGGCAGAGTGAAGTGATACAGAAATACAGAAACTGAATAAAGCTAAATGGATCGAAAGGAAATGGATGGAGTGAAACATGGAATGCAATTAAATGGAGTGCACTGGAAAGGAATGAAGTAAAACTAAGTAGAAAATGACAAGATGGAAATGGATAGGATGGAATTGAGATTTTTTAAAGGGAATTGTTTTTCATAGTTCATCCTACAGACTCTTTAGTAGGGAAGAAAAAGCAAATTGGTGACAGATTTCCACCTGCCCAAAGACTCAATGTGGCATAAACATACCTTATAGACTGACTCCATGTTACTCTTTGGCTGAGTGTAGAGCAATCTGAGTGGGGGCATCAGAGCTTTGGGTGGTGGCTTCCAGGGGCTGAAAGAATTGCCTCCAGGGCTTTCTGAAGGCAGCTTCGTCTGCAAGTAAGCAGAGAAATCAGGTAGGGCCTGCAAACACAGATTGCCAGGAATGTACCAACTTACAGTCTTCAGAGACCCAGAGAGTGGAAGGAATCTGTTCAGGTTCTTGCACAGAATCAGAGGTGGAAGCAGAGTTAGAACACAGGCTCTGTCCCTGGCCCAGGACTCTCCTTTTTCCTGCTGGCTCTGCAACCCCTACTCCCAGCCTCCTTATCACCCCAGCATATGCTGTTCCAGTACCACTTCATTGGCAATCCAATTCCTAGCCCTGGGGTGGAAGGAACAAAAGAGGATCCAGGGTCTTGGCATCTGACCCAGCTCCCTGTGAGGCTCTAGGCTACTCTCTTCCCATCCCTGGCCCTGTGATGTTCAATGAAAGGTTTAGACAAGATGATCTCTCAGGATTGTCACATATAAACTCAGATTGTATTTCCTCTATAGATTCTTTAACCAAACCCAGCAGGGGCAGTGTACCTCATAGGTCTTCTCTGGAGGGTCTGGTGGTTGCATCTGGGGAAAAACAAAGTTGCAGAGAGGTCATTGGGCTTGGAATAGGGGCTACCCCAAGAGATTCTCAGAAATAGCTTTGGCCTCAGAGGCAGCTGTAGCCCTTGTGATTTCCAGGGGCCTCAAAGCTAGGGATTATCATGTCAAAGAGTAAGAAGACGAGGAGAAGAGATGAAAAAACCCAGGAGGGTCTTGAGATCCTCAGAGAAGTCAGGGAAGGAGATGCAGAGAGACTTGACCTGGCACTGGGTTTTCTCAAGAGATCATGCCAGCTCCCACCCTAAGAGGTAGGACTATAGCAGCCTGGTCGGGGGACCAAGGAAGATCCCTCTGCAGCATAACTTACCTTTTCAACTCTGCTGCATCCCTGGAGCTGGGACATGTTGCAATACTCAGGCCTCAGGCTTTCTAGGAAAAGTGAATCTCAGTCAGGAGCTGGAGTCAGAAAGAGATATGGGACAAGGGGCTGTTTTTCCAGGACCCCTGTCCCCAGGAAGGAAGTGCAGAAATCTTCCTTCCCAGGACTCCCTGTCACATTTCCAGTGAGCCTGTCTTGGGAATGTCCTGGAAATCAGGTTCTGGGTTAGGAAGGCTGTATGGTGACACAGATGAGGGGGGAAATCTAAGTTTTAGTCCCAGTTTTGACACTGGGTCCTCTGTAGCCTGGGTTTAGCCCTTCCTCCCTCATGGCCTTGGTTTTCCTCTCTGGGGCTGCATTGAACAGTTTCTAGAAAACCTTCCATATCAAAAGGCTTATCCTTCCAGAACCCCAGATGCAGAGATGGCAAATATGTATCATTTTGTCTTTGGTCAACTCTAACCCATCAGTAGAGGGCACTTGAGGCACTATGTTGAGATATGTTATGAGACTGGATTTGGATTCAACAGGAAGGAGCGTTGTGATTGATTCGCTCTGTGTACAACAATCAGTTAACAATGTTTTCTAAGATTGAGAAAGGAGAGAATTTCAGCATGGTGTCCTGCTTTTGCCATGACTGTTGGAACAGGCAGAACCCATCAGAGGGCTTGACTCCAATCTCATCCATATTCCAGATGGGAACACAGAGGCTTAGAGTAGACAGGGTTTGCCCTGATCATACAGTGACCTGGTGGCAAAGCTGGGAGCCCCCAGCACCAGCCTCTTCCCCAACCCTCACCCCTGCCCCAGGCATCAGCCATAGTCACTTACTGGAACTGGGCTCTGTAGGGTGCTCCTCCTTAGGGGTGGGTTGTGAAGTCTCATGAATGGGGTCATCTGTTGTTTTCCTTGAGGGCCTGAAACCCCAAAGCCCTCATTCTTCTGTGCCTCTAGTCCTTACCCATCTCCACAGGTTCCGCCCATATCCTATGTCCATTCTTAGACAATGCCCGCAACCCTCTGAATTCCCCAGGTGCCAGACACTACTCAGCACCATGGTCAGCAACAAGCCCGGTAGGCGCGCCTCCTGTTGGCCACGTCCCCATTCCCCTCCCTGTGTCCCTGTATTACCGTCTGGCATTTCTGATGTAGAGAAAATAGACCATTTCTGTGGCCAGAGCAATGACAGCCAGGATCCCGATGACTATACCAGCGATGGCCCCTGAGGACAGGGAGGAGGACTGGGGACCTGGGCAAGGAGAGAGAATCAAGACCCAGGCCTGACACACCCTCATCCCTGCGCCCAGCCCATTCCCAATCTCGCAGCTTTTTCTCTGCTGACATTTTGTGAGCACTTGTTTTCCAGTCTTTGGGAGTCATAAGATTGTGATTTTTTGTTTTTGCTTTTTTTTTTTTCTGAGACAGGGTCTCGCTCTGTCACCCAGACTGAAGTGGCGCAACCTTGGCTCACTGCAACCTCCGCCCCCAGGTTCAAGCGATCCTCCCACCTCAGCCTCTCTGAGTAGCTGGGACTACAGGCACTAGCCACCATGCCAGGCTAATTTTTTGTATTCTTTGGTAGAGACAGGGTTTCACCGTGTTGCCCAGGCTGGTCTGGAACTCTCGACCTCAGGTGATCTGCCCACCTCGGCCTCCCAAAGTGCTGGGATTACAGGCATGAGCCACCGCGCCTGGCCTCAGTCAGTGGTATTAAGAGCATCATTTATAAACGGAAATATCCAGTTTCTGGGTCCAAATTTCAGCTGTGTGACTTTGAGCATGTTACTTAACCTCTCTATGCTTCAGTTGTCCCTTTTGTAAAATGGGAACAATAGGCATTATAGGGTTTTTTGGAAAGATTAAATATATATGTATTCATGTTCTATATATATAGTGTTTGTTTGGAATCATGGAAAATATCAGTAGATATTGGCCATGATGATGACGCCAATTAGGATAATGGATCAAATATGGCTTTGCCTTTCACCCCTCCCAGATTGGAGGCACAGACCAGAGAAAAGAGCTTTGGCAACCGGAAACCTGGCTTTCACTCAGAGCCCCTTGACTCACTGGGGCTGTGTGATCCTGGACAAGTGAATTCATTTCTAAGTCTCATTTTTTCATCTGTAAATAGCACAGAATGTTTGCAAAGATGAGATGAAATCATGAATGTTAACACCTGGCACATAGTAGGTGATTAATAAATGACCATTGCTTTCATTAATATTGGCCTGCTGTTTGCCCATCTCACTTCTGCCTGAACCTTTCTCAAAAGGGTGAAATCGCCACTGGAATTAAGGACACAGCTACAAGGGTCAGGAGTGTGAGGAAGGAGTTCTGCTTTGGAGGGGGAGGAGGGAACTTCTTAGGGTGCTTCAGGGCTTCTTAGTTTTATTCTCTGCATCTCCCTTCCTTTCTCTCCCTCCCTCCCTCCCTCCCTTCCTTCCTTTCTCTCCCTCCCTCCCTCTCTCCCTTCCTTCCTCTTTCTTCTTCCTTTCTTTCCTCTTTCTTTCTCTCTCCCTCCCTTCCTTCCTTTCTTTTCTTTCTCTTTCTCCTTCCTTCCTTTCTTCCTTCCCTCCCTCTTTCTTTCTTCCTCTCTTTTTCTCTCTCTCTCTTTCTTTCATTTCTTTCGTTTCTTTTGTTTGTTTCTTTCTTTCTTTCCTTCTTTCCTTCTTTCTTTCTTTCTTTTCTTTCTTTTCTTTCTTTTCTTTCTTTTCTTCTTTCCTTTCTTTCTTTCTTTCTTTCTTTCTTTCTTTCTTTCTTTCTTTCTTTCTTTCTTTCTNTTTCTTTCTTTCTTTCTTTCTTTCTTTCCTTTCGAGATGGAGTCTCACTCTGTCACCCAGGCTGGAGTGCAAGCACAATCTTGGCTCACTGCAACCTCCACTCACCGGTTCAAGCAATTCTGCTTCAGCCTCCCAAGTAGCTGGAATTACAGGCATGCACTGCCACATCAGGCTAATTTTGTTGTTGTATTTTTAGTAGAGACTGGGTTTTATGATGTTGGCCAGGCTGGTCTTGAACTCCTGACCTCAGGTGATCCCCCCGCCTTGGCCTCCCAAACTGCTGGGATTATAAGCATGATCCATAGTGCCTAGCCACATCTCCATTTCTTTATATGTTGAGCAATGATAAGAATTCCAAACTTTATAGACTTTAAAAAAATTTATTTGAGGCACGATCTTGGCTCACTGCAACTTCTGCCTTCTCTGAAACCACTGCAGCCTTGCTGCCTCCCAACCAATTCTTTTGTATCAGCCTCCCAAGTAGTGTGATTACAGGCGCCCACCACCACGCCCGGCTAATTTTTAGAGACAGGGATTCACCATGTTGCCAGGCTGGTCTTGAACTCTTGACCTTATGTGATCCACCTGGTTCACCCTTCCAAAGTGCTGGGATTACAGGCATGAGCCACTGTGCCCAGCCTCTACACTTTTTAAGGGATTAATGAGAGCATATATAAAACTACCAGCACAGTGCCTGATACATGGCAGATGCTTGACAAATGATGATGATGATGATGATAGAAGCTGCTATCTAGCAAGCTACAGCACCAAGAGCCCTACATAGATTATCTCATTCAAATCCTACAATATCCCCACGAGCATCAACTGTACTCACTGCTTCCTCCCCTGAGCTCCATTGCTCCATCTATCCTATCAAATGGTCTTAACAAGACCGCAAGATTGTTCTGAAGATTAAATGAGGTAATTTGGAAGTTGATGTAAATGATGTCCTAGGCTTAGTGAACAACTTGAGGACCTGGTTTCAAACCCCGATGACAGGATTTGAGTCTCAAGGTCTGTTTCCCTTCCTGTACAATGAATAAACCAACAGGCTCACCTCAAAACTGGCTAACAGAGAGTACCCAAGAAGTGTTTATGGATATTATATATGAGAAAGTTGGATTCAGACAAGTGGCACAGGTTCAATAAATAATGATAATGATGTATTGATTTATTATCATTATTTTAGGCTTGGCGTGGTGGCTCAAGCCTGTAATCTCAGCACTTTGGGAGGCGAAGCGGGAGGATTACTTGAGCCCAGGAGTTTGAGACCAGCCTGTGCAACATAGGGAGGCCCCATCTCTACAAAAAATAAAAACAAAAAATTAGCTGTGTGTGGTGGCACACACCTGTAGTTCCAGCTACTCAGGAGGCTGAGATGGGAGGATGACTTGAGCCTGGGAGGTTGAGGCTTCAGTGACCCATGATCGTGCCACTGCACTCCAGCCTGGGTGACAGAGTGAGACCGTCTCAACAACAAAAAATGAATAATTTTGTTTGTTTAACAAGTGCAATATGCCAAGCACTGCCCTAAGAACTTCACAAATGTTAACCCGTCTTCAACAACCCTAAGAAACAAGCAGAAGTATTATGTTTTACATATAATAAGTCAGAGGCCCAGAGAGGGTAAGTAACTTGCCCAAGGTCACACAGCTAATAAGCATTGGAGAAGGATGTGAACCCTGGTGAACAGTAACACTGTTGTCTTCTCAAGAACTAAAGACAGGCCAGGTGCAGTGACTCATGCCTGTAATCCCAGCACTTTGGGAAGCTGAGGCGGGTGGATCATGAGGTCAGGAGATCAAGACCATCCTGGCCAACATGGTGAAACCCCGTCTCTACTAAAAATACAAAAAATTTGCTGGGCGTGGTGGCAAGCACCTGTAGTCCCAGCTACTTGGGAGGCTGAGGCAGGAGAATTGCTTGAACCCGGGAGGCAGAGATTACAGTGTGCCGAGATCACACCACTGTACTCCAGCCTGGCAACAGAGTGAGACTTCGTCTCAAAAAAAAACAAAAAAAAAACAAAAAACTAAACTAAAGATAGAGATACAGGGACTCCCTGCCAGTCATGCCCAGTTGTTATTAACATCATTTCTGATTCCCCATATAGCTCAGTCCTTCCTTCCCTGGGTATGTCCCCGACTCATCGTCCTTCTAAACAACTCTGAAAGATAGGCATCACAATATGGTTTGGCTTTGTCCCCACTCAAATCTCATCTTGAATTGCAGCTCCCATAATTCCCATGTGTTGTAGGTGGGACCCAGTGGGAGATAATTGAATCATGGGGGCACTTCCCCCATACTGTTCTCATGGTAGGGAATAAGTCTCACGAGATCTGATGATTTTATAAAGGGTTTCCTCTTTCACTTGGTTCCCATTCTCTCTTGTCTGCCGCCATGTGAGACATGTCGTTCGCCTTCCGCCATGGTTGTGTGGCCTTCCTAGCCACATGGAACTTTTCTTTATAAATTACCCAGTCTTGGGCATGTCTTTACTAGCAGTATGAAAACGGACTAAAACACGTCACAGACCCAATTTACAAGTAAGCAAACTGAGGCTTAGAACAGCCTGGAGAGTTTTCCAGGGAACACAGCAGGAAGTGGATGTTCTGTGTTCCCCTGAGCATGAGGGGTTGGGATTCAACAGCTGTGGATTGAGAACCTGTTTAGGCAGTGTGGAGACTGCCATACTCCAGCCCTCGGTGGGGATAGACTAGGTGGCCAGGACCAGCATCAGGAAAGGCCCCTTGGGTCCCAGGAGAAGGCAACCCTGAGAGACTCACCTACCACCTTGACTAGGACAGAAGCGGAGCGGGCCAGGCCAGTGAGCGGGTTGGAGGCTGTGCAGTTGTAGATCCCGTCGTGTTCCCAGGTCAGAGCCCTGATGATCAGCTGCTCTCCCATGTGCTCCCCAGTGGAGTGTTCAAGAGTCCAGCGATACTCAGCGCTTGGCTTGGACTCGGCCCAACACTGCAGGGTCAGGCTGGAGTTGAGCTCTGCCTTGATGATGCTGACCACCTCAGACGCTGACTCCTTGGTGATGTTCACTCGGTCAGGACCATCTGTGTGCAAAGCCAAACATAAGGCACGCTGGCCCCCATCGGCAAGTCATCCCACTCTGCCCCACTCACTTTCACCTTGGAATTCCTCCTAAGCTGTCTGACAAGCAGAGTTTGCTCCACAACACTGGGGGTGGAGGAGATCGAAACAAAAACAAAAAAAGCCAAAAACTCTGCCTTTGCAAAAGTGAATTTAAATAAGTATTCTAAGTCACCCAGGCATCAGAAATTGTTGCTCAGCCAAGCACAGTAGCTCACACCTGTAATCCCAGCACTCTGGGAGGCCGAGGTAGGTGGATGTCAGGGTGGAACTCCTGCAGCCAGGAGTTTAAGACCAGCCTGGCCAACATGGCGAGTCCCATCTCTACTGAAAAAAGAAAAATAAAATTAGCTGGGTGTGGTGGCACATACTTGTAATCACAACTACTCAGGTGGCTAAGAATAGCTTGAACCTGGGAGGCCAAAGTTGCAGTAAGCCAAGATTGCACCCCTGCACTCCAGCCTAGATGACAGAGTGAGACTATCTCAAAAAAAAAAAAAAAAAAAAAAAGAAAGAAAGAAATAAAGAAAAACAATAGAAATTGTTGCTGTGTCCTGTGCACATAATCCCTAACTTCTAACTTCTAGTACTGTGTATTCTCAATGGTATAAGTTTTATTTGTAATGTCAGAGGGGATCATTGTCACTTTTCTCTTCTACCACATACAAGAAGGAAACAAATGAAAGGAGCTGTTGGATTTCTCATATAAATTAAAAGAGTTTGGGCCTGGGACTATGGTTCATGCCTGTAGTCCCAGCACTTTGGGAGGGTGAGGCAGGGAGATTGCTTGAGCTCAGGATGAGCTCAACACCAGCCTAGGCAAAATAGTAAGACCTTGTCTCTATTTTTTTAAAAACCTAAAAGAGTTTGAGAGTCATACTTTATTTAAATTAATGTAAAATACTGGAAAGGATGCAAAAGGTCACTAATCGAGACATGCTAGAAGGGGAGGAATACCCTATCTCTGCTCCCTCCTAAACATCCTTTGAACCTGTTCATTTCTCCTCATTATAACCCCATGGCCACTTAGATCCCTCACCTGCATCCCAGCCCCTCCTGGTCTCCCTATCCCAGGTTCATCCTCCACACAGCAGCCAGAAAAGTCTTCCTATGTACTAAATTGTCACTATCCCTCCAGTGTTCAGAACCCTCTGTGACTCCCCAGTGCCCTTGGGACAAAGCCTATGGCTGATGAGGCCATTTATAATTTGACTCTTACAGACCCCTCTAGCCCCACCACCTCCCCACCCCTCCTGCTCTCATTCAGGAATTAAATCTCACTTGGAGATTCTATCCCTGTTACACTCTCTCTCCCCTTAAAGCCATTGCATACTCTTCCTGCTGCCTGGAATGCTCTTCCCTGACTCTGCTCTAACCAACCTACTCCTACTCATCCTTCAGCTCTCACGGTGGACATTCCCACTCATGATGACCCTTTGCAACATCCCCCAGATGGAGGCTTCCTTTGGGCTCCCCAGACCATCCCTTTGTCTCCCGAGGCACCGTTTATCATGCTGTGTTTTATTTGCCTACTTAGTGACCTCCCCATCCCCAGCAGGCTGTGAGAGCCGAAAATCATGGCAAGTATCAGATGCCCAACACGTTGCTTAGCACAGAGACAGCACAAAATCAATATTTTTGGTTTAATGACTGAATTGAGAAGGAAAGAGGAGAGAGCAACAGAGAAGGGGAAAGAGGAGCAAAGACATATACTTAATAACCCCTACCTCTGTGTTCCCTGCTACTTTGCATGTACAAAAGTGCACTCCCCCGTTCTCTCCCTGCAGAAACCTCTTCTCCCCCAATCTTCTCCATCTTGGTTCATGACTCCTACATCCTTTCAGTGGTTCAGGCAATAAACCTTAAGAGTCATTCTCAACTCCTTTCTTTCTCTTTCACCTAATATCAGTCAGCAGCATATTCAAAATACATCTACAGTACACCCATTTCTCACCACCCGACAGTTGCCACTCTGGTTCACCCCATTATCTTTCGTCGGGCAATTGTTGCCACCAGGAGAAGCTCTTCAGAGACCTCCAATGGCAGAAATGTAATTGACCAAGGGCCCAAGTGCTGTGCCCCCAAATCCGCTCCCAGTCTTCCCACAGGCTGCACCCTGCCATTACCTCGGTACATCTAGGAAACTAAGGCAGGCCCCTTCCTGGGAGACATGGAAGGTCCCAGCAGCCTTGATGGGTGTTCCTTCAGCTGCATGGTTACCCAGGTGTGTCCATTCAAGTCTCTGTCCGTCTCCCTATCACTCGGGGTCACATTTGCATCTCAGTCTCCCAGTCTGATGGCTCTCCCAGCCTTCCTACAGCAGCCTCCCTAGTTATCCTCACAGGCACATTTCCCCTTATAAAACCCTTGCACAAATAATCCTGTTAATCCCATCTTGGGGCCTGCTTCTCCAAGGATCCGGACAAATACAACTCCTTCTCTCACTTTTCCTGTCTCCGGCTTCTATGTTTGCCTCCCTGTAGACAAGGGCCAGTGAGACTCTGTGAAAGCCTAAATCTGGTGCTGTCCCTAAACCTTATTACCTACTTCTCTGTTTATGGTCTGGCTTCTACACTAGAACATAAGCCGCCTGAGGGCAGGCACTTGGCTTTGTCCAGTGCCCAGATTCATGCCTGACGCAGAGCAGGAGCTCAATAATCATGACATGAACTAATGGAAGGAAGAACTTAGAGAGGCAGGGAGAAGGGGAAGGGCCAGGTTCCAGGTGACTCACAGTTGATGGTCAGCTCAAGGGGCTCACTCCGGGCCTGGCTGCCCCAGTTCCAGACCTCACAGGCATAGGGCCCTGTGTCGTTCCGCTGGAGGCCATGGATGGTCAGGGTCCTGTTGTCAGCCGACAGCTCCAGGTGCTCACTGGGCAGGAGGGGCTGGCCACTCAGGAACCACTGGACATTCACCCTCTCATGGTCAGTTTGGCAGGTCAGGGCCACAGACCTGGCATTCTCCACAAGGTCTGGGCTTGAAGACATGACTTGAGGTGTGGTCAGTGTTTCTGGAAACACATGGAGATACAGGATCAAGTTCAGGGAGACTTCCCCCGTCTCCTGCCTATGTGGGGCCCACAAGGTTTTTCCAAGTGTGTGTGTGGGTGTGTGATTTGCATATGACTGGTGTATGGGGTACATATATGTCTTCTGTGGATGAATGTGTGTTGTGTGATTATTATGTGAATATGCAATGGGTTGTGTGCATAGTGTGTGGTGTTTGTGTGTTTTGCATCTCTTCTGTGTGTTGGGTGTATGTGTTGAACATGAAGTATATGTGTGGTACACATATGCACTTTGTATGTGAGCATATGTTATATGTATATATTTTTTGTATATGAGTGTGTATTCTGTGTCTGTGGTATTGTTTGTGTTATGTATTTTTGTTTTGTATATATGCTCTGTGTCTCTGCTGCATGTGGTATGTGTATGCATTTTGTGTGTGCATTGTGTTTCTGTTGTATATATGTGTTAAGGATGTTGAATGTATGGTATGTGGTGTGTTTTTCATGTTGTACATCTTGAGTGTCTGTGATGTTGGATGGTTGTAATGTTTAATGGGTGCTGAGTGTTTGTGATGTGTTGTGTGTGTCCACTGGTTCATATTAAGTGTATATATATTTTATGTGACTGTGTCATGTATCTGTGATTTTGTTTGTTGGTAGATGTATGTGAGATATGTGTGTCTGTATTTTGTATGTCATGTGTTGTATGTGTGTAAACATATTGTGTATATGCGTTGTGGGTTTGTGTGTATGTGCTGTGGGTTTGTGTGTGTGTTGTATGCCTGATGTGTTATGTACTTTGTGAGTTGAATACCTTTGATGTGTGCATGCTATATGTGTGTATGTTTTGTGTGAGTGTGTGTCGTATATGTGTTGTGAATATGTGTGAGCATTTTGTATGTGTTGTGGGTTTGTGTGTGTGTGTTGTGGGTTTGTGTGTATGCGTTGTATGTCTGATGTGTTATGTACTTTGTGATGAGTGAGTTGTACACCTCTGTTGTGTGCATGCTATATGTCTGTGTGTTTTGTGTGAGTGTGTGCTGTATGTCTGTGGTATTACATGGTATGTGTATGTGGTATTGCAAGGTATGAGTTATGTTTACTGGGTGTATTGTATGTGAGTGTGCTGTGCATGTGGGGTTATCTGTCTGTGTATGGAGTGTGTGAGTGTTGTGTTAGTGTTTTTAAATGTAGACAGTTAACCCCCCCACCTCCAGAGAATCAAATCATGGGCACCCCCTAGAGAGCCACCAGGGTCTTGTGCAGGATGTTCAAGCCAGGGGCCAGTGTGCCCAGCCTTCCTTGCAGTTGGAACCCTGCTCAGCCACCAGCTACATTGAAAATCCCCCTGGGTCCTCCTCAAACTCTGGGGTATTAGAGTAGCTCAGTGGCTTTTTAAGAGTCCAAGATTCCTTCAAAAATCTGATGACAATCCTTGACCTTGTCTCTAGAACACAGCACAAATATCTTGCATGCAACTCAATACCATGCAGAAATTACTCCCTCACACAGTATCCAAAGGCCCCTGATTAAGAACTCCTAGATCCTTCTGACGTGGCCACTGTCTAACTCTCAGAAGAACGAAGGAGAGGAACCAGAAAAGGATACTCACCAAGGACTTGGACCTTCAGAGTACCCAGGCGGGACAGGTGGGTGGCAGCGTTGGACACCAAGCACCTGTACAGGCCCTCATGTTCTCTGGACACAGCATGGATGGTGAATGTTCTCACGGTGGGAGACAGATTGGAGGAGTCAGGGAGAAACCACATATAGGAAGGGGGTGGATGAGACTTTGTTTCCACCAAGAAGGTCACGTTGGAGCCCTCCATCACCTCAACCACCTCCCCACTGGCAACACCAGACTCCAATTTGATTTCAACAGGGTCAGGACCATCTGAGAGGACAGGAACAATTACAGCAGTAACAATAGCATCAGCAACAAGTCTCTTACGGATGTCTTTAGTGGATCAATAAATACTATATTTCCCTCCTCCCCACTCAAAGGCTATATCCATTACAAAGGAGGTACAGCAGTCAGATGGAGATGAAATGTCAGCTTCATCTCAGAGTAAAGCAAGATTGAAAGACACATCTGAAGTATGCCAACTGACTGGATATGGTAGCTCACACCTGTAATCCCAGCACTGTGGGAGGCTGAGGCAAGAGGATTGCTTGGAGCAAGGAGTTTAAGACCAGTCAGGGCAGCATAGCAAGATGCCATCTCTACAAAAAGTTTAAAAATTAGCCAGTTGCAATGGCTCATGCCTGTAGTCCCAGCTTCTCAGGAGGCTCACTACTCAGGAGGATCACTGAGCTATGTCTGCACCACTGCCCTCCAGCCTGGACAACAGAGCAAGATCTTGTCTCGAATGAAGGAATGAATGAATGAATAAATAAATAAAGTGAGCCAGCTAACTCTCTGCTCACCCCATCCAGGCAAGGTTTTGGATCAAACGTCTGAGGTTTGGGAGCTCAATTTTTAGACACTTTAAGTTGGAGGTTTCCAGTAGAATCCAAGTAGAGATGTTAAATAGTTACATGTCTGAAGTTCAAAGGTAGACAAGTCCACATCTGGGTGGTATTGCGAGACTGAACGAGGCACTAAGGAAATGAATGTTGGTGAAAGATTGGAAAGAATGGAAAGGGACTCACAATTCACATCCAAGAAGGTGGGGTCGCTGCTCTCACTCCCAAAGGCATCTTGAGCTTCACATTGGTAGGTCCCTGAGTCCTCCCTCTGGACAATGAGGATGGTGAGGGTCTTGCCATCCTTGGACAGCTGCATACGCTCATGGAATATGAGGGGGAGGTTGTTGGAAACCCAGTGGATGGTAATGTTGACATCGTTGGTGTTGCAATAGAAGGTCACCATTTCCTTCTGCTCTATGGCAGTGCCCGAGCTGACCTCAATGGTGGGCTTGGCCAGCCCTGAAGGCAAGAGACAGAGACAGAGGCAGAGACACGGGTAGAGGAAGAACAAGCAAGACATAGTTACAGAGGGACCCAGAGAAACAGGACTAGATTGGAATTGCCAGAAGACACACTGGAGTTGGCTGCCTGGGCTTAAGTGCTGGATCTAGTGCTTATCATACGTGTCATCTAGGGCAAGTTACTTCCCCTCTCCAAGCCCCATTGAAAGCCATTGTGCAAGTGAGTCAGAGGGTCTGGGACCTGACAAGGAGCCATTCACTGTCAGCTGCAACAACAATCAAGCCTGCCACATGGGTGCCGGCAAGGACCCCTACCCACTCTTTCTTTATTGAAACAGAGTTTCATTCTGTCACCGAGGCTGGAGGGCAGTGGTACAATCACAGCTCATGGCAGCCTTGACCTCATGGGCTCAAGCGATCCTCCTACCTCAGCCTCCCAATAGCTGGGACTACAGGTGTGCACTACCATACCTGGCAATTTTTTTTTTTTTTGTAGACATGGGGTCTCCCTATGTTGCCCAGGTGGGTCACAAACTCCTGAGTTCAAGTAATCCACCCACCTCAGCCTCCCAAAGTGCTGGAATGACAGGTGTAAGGACCTGCACCCAGAGCCCCTGCCCACTTTTTAGCTAACTTTGCCCACCCCAGCCATGACAACCACAACCCTCCCCCTTTACCTCCCCACCCCTGGCATAGATGGCTGAACCAGTCGTTGCCACACCCTGGCTGAGCCAATCAGATTCGTCCTCTTGGGACTTTGGGCATGAGGCCCAGATGGTGGATCTCCAAGGAGGCAGAGATCAGAATGGCCATCTTGTTTTCAGAGCCCACACCTCTGGATCTGCCGTGAGTCTGAGGTGTCCTGGGGGTCCCAGACATGGATAGAACAACATCCTTCTCACTTTGTATGGCGTCACGTCGGTTGGCATTGAAGGTGAACTGGGCTGCAGCTGGAGGACTCCATATGGTCCAAAGCGAGGCTAGAAGGAGAGAGAGGAGACATTTGGGGAGGGAGAAGTGTGTTGGGGGGTGCCCGGTTAGGGTCTTCAGAAGCAGAAGGAATTCTGAGGTCAAAGAGCTGGCATCCCACCCATAGAGACTTGAGTCCTACTCGTTACTTACCAGCTACATGACTTGCGTCATGTTTGTCTGTCTGGTTTCTATTTGTGTGTGTGTTTTTGTTTTTGTTTTTTGAGGCAGAGTCTGGCTCTGTTGCCCAGGCTGGAATGCAGTGGCACAATCTCAGCTCACCACAACCTCCACCTCCTAGGTTCAAGGGATTCTCCAGCCTCAGCCTCCTGAGTAGCTGGGATTACAGGCACAGGCCACCACACCCAGATAATTTTTGTATTGTTAGTAGAGATGGGGGTTCACCAAGTTGCCAAGGCTGGTCTCCGACTCCTGACCTCAAGTGATCCGCCTCCTCAGCCTCCCAAAGTGCCGGGTTACAGGCGTGAGCCGCCACGCCCAGCTGCAGCATGTTTTTGTCCTCTCTGAGCCTCAGTCTCCTCAGCTATAAAATGGGAATACTATCACCTGCATCCTAGGGTTGTTGTGGGGGTGGTAATGAATATTGGCAAACATTAACTGGGCCCTCTAATAGTCACGGTGTTCTCTTCAGTGATGTGGCCTCTACTGGAGACACAAGATGGCCTCCCCATTCCACATAGAGGGAAACTGATGCTCAGAGAGGTGACATCACTCACTGACAATAAGTCAGTATTGTCAGTGGCAGAAGCTGAACTTGAACCTGGCCTGCCAGGGCCTGAAGACTGCTCTCAACACTGTAATTCCTCCTGTCAGCCCAGAAGTGGCCACAGACCCAACCCTTGATTCACAGGTACTTCTACTGTGATCTTGGTGTGAAATACTGACTTTTGTCACTTCCTCAGACTTACCCTCAGGCAAGATTTCACTTGCATGGGGAGGAAAGAGGAACAAGATAGCAGAAGCTTCTAGTTTTCAGCCAGGTGTGTGGCTCATGCCTGTAACCTCAGTTCTTTGGAGGCTGAAGTGGGAGAATCACTTGGGCTAAGGAATTTGAGACCAGCCTGGACAACAGAGCAAGATCCTGGATCAAAAAATAATAATGCAAACGAAAGAACTAGTTCCCAGTTTTCCATTTGATCATTCTGCACACCATTACGGGGGCTCCAAGAGACTGTGGGATCTGGCACGGTGGATCATGCTTGTAATCCCGACACTTTGGGAGGCTGAGATGGGTGGATCACTCGAGGCCAAGGGTTTGAGACCATCCTGGTCAACATGGTGAAACCTCCGCCTCTACAAAAAATACAAACATTAGCTGGGCATGGTGACGTGTGCCTGTAATCTCAGCTACTTGGGAGGCTGAGGCATGAGAATCGCTTGAACCCGAGAGGGGGAAGTTGCGGTGAGCCGAGATCGTGCCACTGCACTCCAGCCTGGGTGACAGAGCTAGCTAGACCTTGTCTCAAAAAAAAAAAAGAGAGAGAGAGACTGTGCGAGGGCCCAGCCTCAGCAGCTGTGCTCACATGCAACTGACCTTGTCTCTCCCATGAGCCCACTTAACACAGACGGGACACCATGCCCCTCTGCACTCTCAAAAGGGCCCCAGTGTGGCCCAAACACTCCCATTACCTGCCAGTCAGTGAATAAGGGCACGAGCTCTTAGGAACAAATACAAACTCTGTCACTAGCCCTACTATCATGGGTAAGGGACTTTGTGAGCCTCAGTTTCTTCAACTGCAAAATGGCAAGAACAGTACAACTTAGTTCATCTGGTGGTTGTGAGGTCTGAATGAGACATTGGATATGACATGCTTAAAACAGCTCATAGCAAATATTCAGCCACCGTGATGACGATGATGATGATGGTGGTGGTCTTGATGACAGGTTCTCATGTCTGTGGTTTCTCTGCCTCAAATGCTATTAGAGGTTAGGTCCACAGGCTCAGAGCCTGACCACCCGGATTTGAATCCCATCTTTGCCATTTATTTGGGCAAGTGATGTTCCCTATCTGAGCCTCAGTTTCCCCATTTGAAAAATGGAGGTAGTAACAGTTCTAGCCTCACTGAACTGTTGAAAGGATAAGTGGCATGACGTGAGCAAAAGCACTGATGGGAGTCTCATCATGCCCACTGAGACAAGAAGCCTCCCTCTGTGGAATGCCTGCCCTGGCCCTTTCCCTCTGGCTCTCTTCTCACAGGGTCCTGCCTTCTGTCCCACCAGGAAGAGGCAACACTTACAGAGACACCTGTGGATGCGGCTGATAACTCTCAGCCCCTCAGGATGGCAGAGTTCTTGCAGCCTTCCAGGGTCAGCCAGGAAGCGTAGGCCCAGAGAAGGAGAAGCTGGTCTCCAAGACGCAGAGCAGGACTGGGCTGAGCCCTCACCTCTGCACATGAGTTGTTGCAAAATCATGTCTTCACTTCCAAAATACTTTTTTCATCAAAATATTCTAGTTTCTGCCTTTTGTCTCAGTTGCCCTTGAGGCAGAAATTTCACATCCATCCTGATCCGTGGACCTGGCCGCTCCTGGCTGCACAGCCTCAGCCTCCCTCTTCCTGTCTCACCCCTGTCTGCTTGTCTGTCTCTGTGATGCTCCAATTCTCTCCTCATCTCTCTGAATCTAATTCTGTGTCTTTACACAGTTCTCTCCCTGTCTCTTTGTCTTCTGTCTCACCTCTCTCCTTTCTGCCCCTCCCTGTTTTTCTCACTGTATCATTTCCTTTCGTGTGTGTGTGTGTGTGTGTGTGTGTGTGAGAGAGAGAGAGAGAGAGAGAGAGAGAGTCAGTCTTGCTCTGTCATCCAGGCTGGAGTGCAGTGGCGTGATCTCGGCTCACCGCAGCCTCCACCTTCCAGGTTCAAGTGATTCTCTGCCTCGGCCTCCTGAGTAGCTGGGATTACAGGCACCTGCCACCACGCCTGGCTAATTTTTGTATTTTTAGTAGAGAAGGGGTTTCACCATCTTGGCCAGGCTGGTCTTGAACTCCTGACCTCATGATCCACCTGCCTCAGCCTCCCCAAGTGCTGGGATTACAGCACTTGAGCCACCACACCCGGCACCCACTGGTATCATTTCTAAAATTACTTTTTCACCCTTTTTCTGTCTTTCTGTGTATCTTTCTCTCCCTGTATTTCCCTAACTCTCTTTCCCTCTTGATCTCTGGTTCTGTGGCTCTGACTCCGTCTTTCTCTCACTTTCTCTGCGCGCGCATGTGCGCGCACACACACACACACACAGGCAAATAAACATATATCTGTGTCTCTCTGGTCTCTGTTTATGTCTCCTTCTGTCAATCTCTTTTGTATCTGTCTTTATTTCTGTACCTCTATTTCTTTCTTTCTTTCTTTCTTTTTTTTGAGACAGGGTCTTGCTGTGTCATTCAGACTGGAGGGCTGTGGTGCCATCTCAGCTCAGTGCAACCTCCGCCTCCCGAGTTCAAAGTTCAAATAATTCTACCTCAGCCTCCCAAATAGCTGGGACTACAGGTCTGTGTCACCAAGCCCAGCTAATTTTTGTATTTTTAGTAGAGATGGGGTTTTGCCATGTTGGCCAGGCTGGTCTCGAACCCCTAGCCTCAAGTGATCCGCCCACCTTGGCCTCCCAAAGTGCTGGGATTACAGGCGTGAGCCACCATGCCCAGCCCTATTTTTATATCTGCATCTGTCCTTATTTCTGTCTCTCTATTTTTTTCCCCGCCTCTGTCTCTCTTTCCTCAAGTGCGTGCGCGTGCGCGCGCACACACACACACACACACACACACACACACATCACTGACAAACAGATGCATACAACTCCCCTCCACCCCCATCTGAAAGAAGCAGGGCACTCACCTGAGAGCAGGATTCCCATCCAGTGGTGTCCCCATAAGTCAGCAGGCTTCATGGGTCCTGGCACCTGACTTCAGTGTGCCAGGCTGTCTGTCCCCCTGGCTTGCACACACAGACAGTCCCAACTCCAGCTGCAGTCCCTCCACCCGCCTTCTCTCCTCTCCTGCCCTGCTACAAACTCACACACACTGAAGTAACTGTGGCTCCCAGGACAGGCAGGTGTGGTGGCAGGGAAGCAACTTTGACCCTACCTCTGCCCTCCACCCCCAGAGCTCACTTTCCTTCCCTGACCAGCGCAGAGAGCAGGAACTCCAGGAACCCTGGAGACCAGGAACTGAGATTAGGATGGTCAATAGCAAAGATAATAAAAAACAACAATGGCCCGCTTCTTGTTCCCAAGAGCTTAATAAAGCAGGCCCAGTACCAAGTTCATTGTAAACAGCCAGTAAATATTAAATGAGCTGAAATGATGTTTGTCATCTAGATCCTGGTCATAAACAAAAGCTCTGGAGTCAGACAGGCAGGGATCACAGACTGAGCAGGGCTGGGGGATCTCCAGGAGGAGCTTGATGTGGTCTTGGGGGAGGAGGCAGGGAGGGCTTCCTGGAGGAGTGGTCATCTGAGCTGAAACTTAGAGAACATAGTAAAGGTTCAATATATAAAAATTACTTTAAAAAACATCTCTATGAGCAAGACAAGCTGTTATTCTTTGAGAGTATGTATACCCAGACCCAGAAGATTTAACAGAACCTACCAGCTGAGAGAAATATCATTAATTCATGTATCCATCCATCCATCCATTTAACAAATACTCCCTGATTTCTCCTCCTCCTCCTCCTCCTCTTCTTCTTCTTTCTTATTCTTCCTTCTTTTCTTCTTTCTTCTTCTTCCTCTTCTTTTATTTTTTTGGAGACAATGTCTTGCTCTGTCCCCCAGGCTGGAGTGCAGTGACATGATTTCCGTTTACTGCAACCTCCACCTCCTGGGCTCAAGTGGTTCTTCTGCCTCAGCCTCCCTAGTAACTTGGACTACAGGCATGCGCCACCACACCCAGCTAATTTTTGTATTTTTAGTAGAGACAGAATTTCACCTTGTAGCCCAGGCTGGTCTTGAACTCATGAGCTCAAGTGATCTGCCTGCCTTAGCCTCCCAAAGTGCTGGGATTACAGGCATGAGCCACTGCACCCAGTCCTGAATTATCTTCTGTGCTGACCCCTGCTCCTGGTGGTACGAGGGACACAGCACTCACCAAGATAGCCCCAAGCCTGTTCTCACAGAGAATCACAGTCCAGTGGGGGAGACAGACCTGTCCCTAGACAGTGATGAACCAGAGTGGGCAGGGCTGGGATGGAGAAATTCAAAGGGGTCACCTGACTCAGCCTCAGGATCAGGGAAAGCTTCCTTGAGGAGGGGACATAGTAGCTGAAACCTGAAGGGTATAGGGATGAGCCAGAGGGAGCAGCATGTTTAAAGTTTTTGAATTTGAGGCACAGAAGAAAGGTCAGGTAGCTCTAGAATAGAGGCAGTGAGGGAGGATGGGTGATTCAATAAGAGTCTTAGAAAATTCTAGAAGTGTTACTTAGGGTATAAGGGGCAGTTTGGCATTGCAAGAAAGAAATGACTCAGCTGCCTCGTCTTGCTGCCCTGCTTGTATCTTGCTCATGCTACAGGCAGTCACAAAGTATCTGCCCTGATAAAGCATGAGGCTGAGCCAGCTGGCTCTGCAGCCAGACTGCATGGGTTCAAATCCTGACTCCGCCACTTGCTAACTGGGTGGCCTCAGCAGGTCAGCTGCCCTCTCTAGAGACCACTTTCCTCAGCTCTAAAATGGAGATGATGCCCAGGCACGGTGGCTCACAGCTGTAATCCAGCACTTTAGGAGGCTAAGTGGGGAATCACTTGAGCCCAAGAGTTCAAGACCAGCCTGGACAACATAGTGAGACCCCATCTCAATTAAAATAAAGTAAAATAGATGATGATGCTTTTGCCTCCTAGGAGGCTCTGTGGTTATGAGCACCTGACTTCAGTGTGCCAGGCCATCTGTCACCCTGGCTTGCGGCACAATCCCTGGTCACAAGCACAAGGCTATCTGACTGCCTGGGCTGGCAGCTCAGTCCTTTACATCCTGGCCATGGTTCGTTGGGAAAATTTCATCACTCTTGCATCCTTCCGTGTGCCTTATGTGCAGACTGGGAGAAATCAGTCTCCACGCACAAGATGGTTGTGAGGATCGAATGAGTCTGTGCAGGAAAGTGCTCAGAACAACACTTGGCACAGCATGAGCCGTCGGCAAATGCGGAATTCCCGCTGGTTGTCGTGACCACCCTGCATCGTAATCCCACTGCAGCCCTAGCAGGAGGTATGCATTCACTCGCTCCGTCACTGCTATGGACGGAACATTTGTGCCTCTGCCATTCCAGATGTTGAAATCCTGACCTTTTGTGTGATGGTTTTAGGAGGTGGAAACTTAGGGAGGTAATCAAGTCCCTCCCAATGGGATTCGTGCCCTTATAAAAGGGATCTCTGAGATCTCTCTTGTTCACTTTACACCACGTGGGGAATGCAACTAGAAGACGGCAGTCTGCCACCGGGAAGGGAGCCCACACCAGAACGTGACGATGCTATCACCGTTATATAGGACTTCCAGCCTCCAGAATTGCATGAAATAGCTTTCTGTTCTTTATAAATCACCCACACTGTGGTCTGTTACAGCAGCCCAAACTGACCAAGAGCCACTCAACACACATTTCCTGAGTGCCTACTGTGCCTGTTCTAGGTGCTGGGGACATAGCAGATCACGAGACCATCAGACGAGGCTGGATGCAGTGGCTCATGCCCATAAATCCAACACTTTGGGTGGCCAAGGTGGGATAATTGCTTGAGCCCAGGAGTTTGAGACCATCCTTGGCCCCCATCTCTACAAAAAAAATTAAAAGAAAAAAATAGCAGGCATGATGGTGTGTATCTGTAGTTGCAGGACTCAGGAGGCTGAAGTGGGAGGATTACTTGAGTCTAGGAGTTTGAGGCTGCAGCGAGCCATGATTGCACGACTGCACTCTGGCCTGGGTGACGGACCAAGACCCTGTCTCTAAAAAAAGAAAGAAGAAAGAAAAAAAAGAAAGAAGGAAAGAAAGGAAGAAGGAAAGGAATGAAGGGAAAGGAAAGAATGAAACAGAAAGGAAAAGGAAGGAAGAAAGAGAAAGGGAGGGAGGGAGAGAGGAAGGGAAGGAAGAAGGAAGGAAGGAAGGAAATAGGAAACAAAAAGAGTAGGGTAAGGAATATGATTATTCCATCCCATAGTTAAAAACACTGAAGCTCACAGAAGTGAGATGACCTGGATAGAGTCACAGGGCGTCTCTGGTCCTGGCCCTCAACCTCCGTGTTCCCCTTTCCAAGGGCCCTTGGATTGCCCCCAGCCCCACCTTTCTGTACACTAAGATCAATGATCACCTGTGGCCACATCACCCTGCCACACCCTCAAACTCTATGGCTCCCTGTGCTGAGACCCAGGCCAGCCCAGCATTCAAGGCCCCTGCCACCTACCTCGTTCTTCCCAGAATGTATGAACCTTGTGACCACCTTCCTTCTCCCAAACCAGGTTCCCTCCCCACCACCTCTGCCCTGAGGCACTCTCTCCTCTTCCCCTCCTCCCCACCCAAGAGGACAGAGCTGCTGCTGGAGTGGACTTCCCAAATCTGCCCCTTCATGCAGAGGCAGGGTTTTTCTCTCCTGAGATCCCCACCAACTCACCTACCAAGCCCCTAGGGCAGATTCCGTCTTATGCTGCCCCAAGGAGAGAAAGGGACTTTTTGGGTCCCTCCCTGTATCACAACTTTCAATTTATTTCCAACAGGTGAAAATAAACCAGGTCCTCTTTACTTCGCATTCTCACCTACCAAGTCTCAACCACGCAGGCTGGCTCAAAAATGGTGTCTTCCCAGGTGGGACTGACCTCCCAGCCCAGGCTGCCGCCCTATGACTGTGCCTTCCCAAGTCCATTCACTCAGCAAAGATTTATATGGCCCTACTATGTGCCAGGCACTGTTTCAAGTTTCGAGGAATGCCAGCAAATGAAACAAATAGAGATCTCTGCCTTTATAGAAATAACATGTTTTGCAGTGCTGGGAGGGGAGGAGGGAGACAAATAGTAAGCAAGATACATGGAAAATAACTTGCCGGCATGGTGGCTGGGGCCCATAATCTCAACATTTTGGGAGGCTGAGGCAGGTGGAGCACTCGAATCCAGGAGTTTAAGACCAGCCTGGGCAACATAGCAAGACCCCACCTCAAAGTAAAAAATATGCTTTTTAAAAAAATGTGAAAATATTAAAAATAAATTTTTAAAAATTAGAAAATGTGGCCAGGCACAGTGGTTCATGCCTGTAATCCCAGTGCTTTGGGAGGCTGAGGCGGGAGAATCACTTGAGCCCAGGAGTTTAAGACCAGCCTGGACAACATAGGGAGACCCCATCTCTACAGAAGATTAAAAAGTTAGCTGGGTACGGCGATGTGCGCCTCTACTCCCCACTACTCAGGAGGCTAAGGTTGGAGCCTTACTGGAGTCCAGGAGTTTAAGACCAGCCTGGGCAACATGTTAAAACCCTGTCTCTACTAAAAATACAAAAATTAGGTTGGCATGGTGGCGGGCACCTGTAATCCCAGCTACTTTGGAGGCTTAGGCAGGAGACTCTCTTGAACCCAGGAGGTGTGGGTTGCAGTGAGTCAATATAGCACCTCCAGCCTGGGCGACAGAGCAAGACTCTGTTTAAGAAAAGATTATTAAAAAAGAAAATTTTCCAAAATTAGATGGGTGTGGTGGTGCCTGTGGTCCCAGCTACTCAGGAGACTGAGGCAGGAGCATCTCTTAAGCTCAGGAGTTGGAGGCTGCAATGTGCTGTGATCACACCTCTGCACTCCAGCCCAGCTAACAGAGCAAGACCCTATCGACCCTGTCTCCAAATTTTTTTTTTTAAAAAGATTCATTTTTAAAAAGAAAGACTGTGGGAAAGTATCAGATTAAAAGAGGGTAAAGAGACAGGAAACAAAATGCAGTATCTGACTAGAGACTGGATCCTGAATTGGATGGGGGAATAGGCTATAAAGGACTTTACTGTGCCAATTGACAAAGTTGGAATATGGATGATAGATAACATAAAAGTATTGTATCCCTGGACATTTACGATGGTGATCATTGTGGGTATGTAAGAGAATATCTCTGTTCTTAGGAAACACACACTAATATATTTACAGGTAAAGAGCCGTGATGTTTGTAATTTACTCTCAAATGGAGGGAGGGAAGGGGGGGGAGAGAGAGCACAAATGATAAAGTAAATGAGAATAAATATTGACAGTAGATGAATCTGAATAAAAGGCATATGGGTGTTCTTTGTACTCTCTATTTTTGCAACTTTTTATAAATTTGAAATTATTTCCAAATAAAATGTTTCAAAATGTTATTATAGAAAAGACCAAGTAGCCCTCAGAAAATGTTTTGCTCCTACACTCCCATCAACCACTTAGGAGCGCTCACTTCCCACACCTTTGGCAACATTGATTAGAATCACACTTGAAAAGTTTTAAGAGGCTTATGAGTAAGGGATTGCCTTTATTATTAGTGAGGTTGAACACCTTTTTATATCATTATTGACCATTTCTATTTTATCATTTATATCATTTATATAAATAATGATATCATTTATATCATTATATCATTATTGACCATTTCTATTTCTTCCTCTGCAAACTGATTATCCAAATCTTTCTCCTGTTTTTTCTATTGAAGTATTTTTTCTTAGTGATTTGTGGAAACTCTTTATATGTTGTATATATTATACGCAGATTTTATGTGATAAGTAAAAGGATTAGTACAGGGAAGGATACAGAATAATTACTCAGAAGAGGGATGCTTTGAGCACTGTTACTTTAATAAAAGGGTGGGGGTGGTAATATTTAAATTCTTTAATGTAGTAACACTCTAATGTAGTACTCAAGAACATGGGCTTTAGGGTTGAGCAGAGACTGGGTTCAAATCCCAGCTCCATGGGTGCCACTGGCCATGTGGTTAGGCTCCCTGAGCCTTAGCTTCCCTATTCATGAGTCTTATCTAAAAGTTGTAGTGAAGAGCCCATGACATTCTATCTGCAAAGGATATACAGTACATAGTACACAGAAAGCACTTTATAAATGTTATTGTTTATTGTGCTACCAGAGAGCCTCCCCACTGCTTCCCGAGGGTACCAGAGACAAGTAGCATAGCATGATGGTAACTGCTTTCACCAGAAGAGATGAGATGCAGGGTGTAGATGCCATCGTCCAATGCACGCGCATCAATAATGGTCAGGGAACCATCAGGACTGCCTGTTTCCCTGCCAGTGTGGGCTGGTCCTGGGGTGTAGCCATGGCTGAAGAAGTTAAAATTGAGGATCCGGGTAACCTGACTGGTGGTTGCTCCTCAGAGTCAATTGTAGGAGATGAGATTCTGAGGGATCCCCTGGACAGACAGGGTGACGTTGCCCCCCTTAATGGCCCGGGAGGGATGGATGTGATCGTCAGCTGAGCAGACACCTGCTTCCTGCAGAGATTCAGGAAGAAGGCTAAGGGAGGAAAGGAAGCAAAGAGCACTACCACAGAGGGCACTTAGCAGCATTGCACGCTAGACTCAGCCACTGCCAGAGACTCACTCATCGGAGTTAAACTGTGGGATTGGGAAGAGCATGTGCAAAGGCCCTGGGGCAGGAGAGAGATCATTGTTTTGGAGGGAAAAGGAGGGAAATCAGTGTGGTTGGAGTTGAGTAAGTGAAAATGAAAGAGGTAAGAGATAAAGTCAGAGAGGTAGGTGAAACAGATAAGTTACAACTGGCATTGGCATTTTTGGCAAGACAGTTATTCCTGCTGTGGATCCGTCCTGTGCATTGCAAGGAGTTCAGCCCCTCTTGCTCTCCCTGCAACAATGGCAGCAGTTCCCTCCAGGCATTGAGACCAGAGAACCTTCCCACACATTGCCAAATAGCCTCTAGGGGGCAGTATTAGCTCTGGTTGGGAACATCATGTAGGATCTTGTAGATGATTATAAGGGCTTTTTTTTTTTTTTTTTTTTTTTGGCGACAGAATCCGCTCCGACACCCAGGCTGGAGTGCACCAGCATGACCATGGTTCACTGCAACCTCTGCCTCCCGGGCTGAGGCCCACCACATTATGGAGGGTAATCTATCTGCTTTACTCAATGTCTACTGATTTAAATGTTAATTTCGTCTGAAAAAAAAAAATACTTTTACCATGACATCTAGACGGTTCTTTGACCAAATATCTGGGCACCATGGCCTACCCAAGTTGACATATAAAATTAACCATCATAAAACTTGAGTAAGGTATTCATAAAATATACTGGGGTGAATCCATTTGATGGAATATTTCAGAAGTCTGAAAAATAAAATAAGAACAGAACATTTATCTACAAGGTGATTCTTGTACCTCAGCCTCCCGAGTAGCTGGGACCACAGGCATGTGCCATGATGCCCAGTTAATTTTTGTACTTTTTTGTTGAGCTGGGGTGTTGCCACGTTGACCGGGCTGGTCTTAAACTCTTGGCTCAAGTGACCCTCCTGCCTCGGCTTCCAAAAGTGCTGGGATTACAAGCATGAGCCACTGTGCCTGCCCGTAAGGACTTTTAATTGTATTTTGAGGGAGTCAGAGAACGACTGAAGAATTTTGAGTTAAAGATTAACACGCTGGCTGGGCGCGGTGGCTCACGCCTGTAATCCCAGCACTTTGGGAGGCCGAGGCGGGTGGATCACAAGGTCAAGAGATCGAGACCATCCTGGTCAACATGGTGAAACCCCGTCTCTACTAAAACTACAAAAAATTAGCTGGGCATGGTGGCGCGTGCCTGTAATCCCAGCTACTCAGGAGGCTGAGGCAGGAGAATTGCCTGAACCCAGGAGGCGGAGGTTGCGGTGAGCCAAGATCGCGCCATTGCACTCCAGCCTGGGTAACAAGAGTGAAACTCTGTCTCAAAAAAAAAAAAAGATTAACACGCTGTGTGCCTCATATTCTGAAATGATCATTCTGGCTGCAGATTGAATTGATTTTGGAGTTCAAGGGTAGGGTTGGAACATTGCTCAGCTCCTCGGAGTGAAAGAAGTAGCTGGAAGCCAAGGGACTGGGGGGAGCCCGTTTGGGGGGGTCTGGATGGTTGACTCCTAGGAATCAAGTTCAGCATCTTCACCGTGGCTGCAGAGCTCCCTGATGTGCACTAGAGGGCGCGCCGGCCCCACACTCCCTGGGTCTGGCTTCCCTCCCGAACCTCACGCCAGTAGAGCCTGTGCCTGCCTACTATCCCCTCCAGGTTCCGCGAGTTTGGGAACTTCTCAAGAGCCAATTGGCTCAGGCTTGGGAAGGCAGGCTGCTGCTCGCAGCCCTGCCTCATCAGCTATGCAAGGGATATGTGTGGAGTTACCCTGCCGCCCCCTCCCTGGGCTTGTCCAGAGATCTCAAACTCGTTTGCCCCTGAGGCCACGTAGGTCGTATAAATGGATGAAGCAGTTGGGAGCCTGCTTCACTTTTACTTTCCCACTGTTGCTGGAGACAAAGACATCGTGCTGAGAGAAAGTTCTCACAATCTAGTGGATAACTGCCGCCTACCTTGAGAGCAATAGAGTGTGGTGGATCCCCATCTGACCGTGGCCGCTGCCATATTCAGGTGTAGCTAATTGCTCTGATTGCTCTGATGTGGGAATGGAGGCCTAATGCCAGAAATCTGGAGAAGCCAGAAATACAGATTTGTATGTGAGATGTCCTGATTTTTAAATTGTTGGCAGAAACTAAATTAATTCAGAAATTAAATCTGTAGGCCAAACAAGGTGCAGGACCCAGCTTTGGCCCCACGCCCCTGTAGGTCCCTCTGGAAGTCACCACTGGGGCCCTGGCTGCTCTGCCAGTCAGGGATGCTGGGCACTGCTGCCGGGTGGCCAGGGTGTGGGCTATGCGCCCAGCATTGTGGTTCCTTGGTCCCGCCTAGCAGTGTCCTGGGCCCCTAACAGGTGCTGGCTGTGAGTGGTTTATACACGCTGCAATATATGCAGCTCACAGTGTTAAAATATATATATATATAATAAAATAAAAATAGGCCGAGTGCGGTGGCTCACACCTATAATCCCAGCACTTTGGGAGGCCAAAGCAGGTGAATCACTTAGGTCAGGAGTTTGAGACCAGACTGGCCAACATGGTGAAACCCCACCTCTACTAAAAATACAAAAATTAGCCGGGTGTGGTGGTGTGCACCAGTAATCTAAGCTACTCAGGAGGCTGAGGCAGGAGAATCGCTTGAACCCAGGAGGCAGAGGTTGCAATGAGCCAAGATTGTGCCACTGCACTCCAGCCTGGGAGATAGAGTGAGACTCTGTCTCAAAAAATAAAAATAAAAATAAATGTATGGACTGCTTTGACCAATGAAAGAAGTTGGGGTAATGCCCTCAGCTATCCTGGTGAGGTCATAAAAATCAAATCAAATAAAAATATAAAATAATAAAATAAAAATAAATGTAAAATAAAATAAATAAATATATAAAATAAATGTAAAATAAAATAAGTAAATATATAAAATAATGTAAAATAAAAATGAATAAAAATTAAAGAAAATTATTTTATTTTATATGTTGAAATAAAAAGATTGGCTGAGTGTGGTGGCTCATGCCTGTAATCCCAGCACTTTGGGAGGCCGAGGTTGGTGGATCACCTGACGTCAGGAGTTCAAGACCAGCCTGGTCAACATGGTGAAACCCCATCTCTTTAAAAAAAAAAAAAAAAAAAAAGATTGTATATATTGAAATCCTAATGCCCAAGGTGATGTTATTAGGAGATGAGGGTCAGGGCAGTGATTAGATCATGAGGGAGGAGCTCTCATTATGGGATTGGTACCCTCTTATAAAAGAGACCCCAGGGAGACCCTCACCCCTTCTGCCATGTAAAATCCACCCAGCATGCTGAGAGCTGGGATGGTTCACAATAAGCAGGGATGGTCTTGGTTTTCAGAGCCAGATTTGGCTCCAGCCCCTTTAGTATTGACCCTTTGCCTACTGAGTTCCCTCCACCAGACTTCCCCTCCCTCCGGTTCTCCACTTCCCACCCACTCCTGCTGGTTGAAACTCAGCTGAGCCTTCATAGCTGAACAGTGAGTGAATGGATGAATGAATAATCGAAGACCCAGCTTCCTGCTTCAAGCAGGAAGTCCCTCCCAGAACACTGACAGCATCAGTCTTATCTCCTTTATTCACCATAAATTTCCCAATTACAAACACAAGGCCTGATTCATGTGGACGTCCTCCTCTTATTGAATTTCTTTTCTATGCCAGGGACTTTACACGCCTTATGTCACTGAGTCCTCACAATGACATAGCGACATTCCACAGTGACACGTTGTCATTCCACAGAGGAAGAAACAGGATAATGTGCACAAAGTTACCTGCCCAAGACTGAGATGGAGGGATGATGCAGGTGTAAGCATAGGACATTGATGTGGAGCCCCAGAAGAACATGTATTCTGGCCGGGTGCAGTGGCTCACGCCTGTAATCCCAGCACTTTGGGAGGCTGTGGCGGTTGGATCACCTGAAGTCAGGAGTTCGAGACCAGCCTGGCCAACATGATGAAACCCCATCTCTACTAAAAATACAAAAAATTAGCCGGGGGTGATGGTGGGCACCTGTTGTCCCAGCTACTCGGGAGGCTGAGGCAGGAGAATTGCTTGAACCCAGGAGGTAGAGGCTGCAGTGAGCCGAGATCCAGCCGAGATCCATTGCACTCCAGCCTGGGTGACAGAGCGAGACTCCATCTCAAAAAAAAAAAAAAAAAAAACCATTAAGAGCTGCACCTGCCCTGACAGGATGCACCCTGCATTCCTCCTCCCAGAGAGAGCATTTGTGTAGGGTCCAGCCCTACAGGATTCTGTGAGCCCCTCTCTGCCGGTATGGAGATGAGAAATTGTAAAAATAAAAGACACAAGACACAGAGATAGAGAAAAGGAAGTTTGGGCCCAGGGGTCCACTGCCAACCAAAAGGCGGAGAGCAGCAGTGGCCCTGAGTGCCTGGACGCTCTGACTTTTATTGAGTTGCAAATCTGCGGGCAGGGTAGGCAGGGTGTGGCCTTGATGGTCATCGCTGGTGGGGGGTGGTGGGGGAGGCAGGGTAGATAGGGGATGGCAGTGACAGGGTCAAGTACAGCACCTGTCATATACGTAGGGGCTCAGGAATTTCTAGTAGCCAAGATGAGGTAAGGAACATAATGCGTCAGCACTTTTTCCATGCTTGTTAGAATAGAACAAAGACATTAAGATTTATAATACTTTTACTGATGATCTCTTCTAAGTAAAAAGGAACTAGGTGCGTAAGTGGAGCATGAGCGTGGATGTGGAACATGACCACTGAAGCACAGTATCACGTAGAGACAATTAAGCCCCTGGATGTCTGCGGGCCTCCCTGACATCGTCAGGTCTACCACAGGATTTTGGAGGAGTGGAATTTTTTCCTAATTCCTCCGAGGAAGGAGATGTCTCAGCTATTTTGGACGTCTCCTTCCCTAGCTGGCTAAACAGCGGGCGCCTTCCCAGTGCTGGCACTGCCGCACAGCCAAGGTGCCCTCCAGCATCCCTTACACAGGTGTGACAGAGGGCTTAAAGCATCTTGCCTTAGGGTCATTCATTTTACAATGTCGCCCAGGTTCACATTTCCGACCTGAGAGGCATTAGTAAAAGAATTAATATCACTAATGAATAACTAAGATGACGTATGAATAACTAATAACTACTACAGTTATATTTCTAGTTTTTTTCTTCTTCATTATTTATTTGGAAATAGGCTGAGGCTTCTGGCTTCTGCCTCGGCGCTTATGGGCTCTCCCCCCCACACATTTTGTCAAGACTAGGTCCAGCTGCAAGTAACAGAAAACCCCAAAATCAAATGGCCTCAGCAAGATGGAAGTTTCTCTCTGACATAAATGGAGACTGGAGGTAGAGAGTTCAGGACGAATGTGGCAGTTTCATAATTCTGGGGACGAAGCCTCCTCCTATGATCATTGCTCTGTCATCTTCAGTATATAACTTGTGGTCCAAGATGGCTGCTGGAGCTCCAGCCATCATATCCACATTCTGGTCAGCAGTGAAGGGTTAGGAACAAAAGCTATCTTTAAGGCCAGCTCCTGGTAGTCTCATACAACACTTCTACTTGTATCTATTGGCCAAAATTCAGGACATGGCCACACTTAGCTTCAGGGAATGCAGAGAATATAATATTTTTGGCTGGACTCCCACGCATCCATTTAAAAATCAAGGTATGGGCCAGGCGCAGTGGCTCACGCCCGTAATCCCAGCACTTTGGGAGGCTGAGGTGGGTGGATCACCTGAGTTTGGGAGTTCGAGATCAGCCTGACCAACATGGAGAAACCCCGTCTCTACTAAAAGTACAAAACTTAGCTGGGTGTGATGGTGGGTGCCTGTAATCCCAGCCACTTGGGAAGCTGAGGCAAGAGAATTGCTTGAACCTGGGAGGCGGAGGTTACAGTGAGCCGACATCGCACCACTGCACTCCAGCCTGGGCAACAAGAGCGAAACTGTCTCAAAAAAAAAAAAAAAAATCAATCAAGGTATGTATTACCAAGGAAGAAGAGGACGTGGACATCAGAAGCATATTTTCCAAAACCTTATTCCTTGTCTAGAGATGGTGGGCATCCTAAACGTTCAGCCCCTGAGGGTCTCTAAACTGAAAAGTTTCCTGACAGTCATTTGGAGAACTGATTCCACCAAAACCTATCCACAGTGTGCCAGTGGATGTCACTCACCTGGGGCAGATCGTGACCTGGGAAACAGGCACAAGGCAAAGCAGCCATTAATCTCTTCTTGGAGCCTGGCCAAAAGAAACTCTTGATAAGACAAAGTCCCTGCCCTGCCCTGCCCTGCCCAGCTGGGAGCCAATGTGAATCAATAATCCACAGTGAATCAATAATCCACTCTTTCCATGCAGCAGCCACAGAGAGTATTTACCTGGTGATGTTCAGTAACTGTAAATGGGGTGGGTTCCAATCTTCTTCACTTCCCCAACCCAGAGATGAGAGGTCTAGTCTTGCACCCCCTTCTAGACAAGCCCTCATCCCACCATTGCCTTCACCCAAAGTACACACCTCCACCACCAGGGGACACCATTCACACAGAGCACAGTAAATGGCTCCTACCAATGTGGGCAAGGCAGTGGCCCTGATTCTGATCCACAGCCACCTGGGATAAGAAAGGCATGTGAGAACTAGATTGAGTGGGGGGTATCCCCCCCGTATCCACTTCTAGAGAAGGGCAGGGCAAGGTGGAGCAGGATAAGGTAGAAGAGTAATAATAGCTTCTATATATCATTCACACAAGATAGATTACTCTTCTTACAGCCCAAATGACAGGGTTATAGATGAGCAACAGGAAGAATTTGGTGACAAATGGAGGACAGTCTAGAAGAGCAGAGGGCAGCCTGGCCCGGGTAGCACATCCTGAACTATCAAAACTGTTCTTTCAGGCATCCCTGTTGGGGTCCTGACCAGCTCTCTAGATGAGTGGGAACTGGGGGCTTTGGGTATTCTTTGGACGGCTGGAGAAAAGGGGAAGAAGAATGGGCATGGGACCTGGTTCTGGCCAATGCCAAGTGAGAAGTCTGCTGGGGCTGATGGGAGAGATTTTTTGTTTGTTTGTTTGAGACGGAGTCTGGATTCTTTACCCAGGCTGGGGTGCAGTGGCACAATCTCGGCTCACTGCAACCTTCACCCCCAGGTTCAAGCAATTCTCTGCCTCAGCCTCCGGAATAGCTGGGATTACAGGTGAGCGCCACCACGCCCAACTAATTTTTGTATTTTAGCAGAGACGGGATTTCACCGTCTTGGCCAGGCTGGTCTTGAACTCTTCACCTTATGATCCACCCACCACAGCCTCCCAAAGTGCTGAGATTACAGGTGTGAGCCACTGTGCCCAGCCAGGAGAGATTTTTATTGGATCTTGAAGAGAACTAGGAGCAACAATTCCCTTTTTGTGTCTCTGGATGTGGCTGGCCACTATCTTGGACTGGGAGGGAAGTCACCATGAGAGGACAACCTGCCAAGGCTGGGTAGGAAGGTGAAGAACCTGGACCTTTGGTGTTATTACTGAGTCACCATATCAACCAACCCAGGAACTGCCCTGTCATTGGAATCCCTGCTACATAGGATAATACATGTCAGTATTTTAAACCACTTTTGAGTTATCCATTTTTTATGGCCAAAAGCATCCAAAGTGATGTCTAGGGGGCTGGTTTAATCATCTAAACATACCCCAGGCTCAGTTAAGCATAGGATGGGATGAGGAACAAGAACACAAGAGACAAGGAGGAATGTCCCTGAAAAAGTTTGTAAATGTGGGATGGACACCAAGACACAGAGGGGAACCCAAGTAAAACTTAAAGACTGCAGTTGTCAGCCAGGCATGGTGGCTCATGCTTGTAATCTAAACACTTTGGGAGGCTGAGGTGGGCAGATTACAAGGTCAGGAGTTCGAGACCAGCCTGGCCAAGATGGTGAAACCTGGTAATGACACTCCTTTTTCCTGAAAAAGTACAAAGAATTATGAGTTTTCCTTGGCCATTCTCCCTTCCCCCCACCATCATGGAGCTAAAAAGACCACCCAGGACTCTGCTAGATATTTTTATTAAAACAGAGAGGTAATGTAACAGTCTTGTCTCATTTAAATGAATATTTTCCTTCCTGCTGATTTATGGACGGTGGCTGAAAACAGCAAGATGAGAAAATTACTTTCTGTGAGAGATAGGAAAGTTCTTCTTCAAAGTTTATATCTTAGACTACATTATAAGGAGTTCCGATCTCTTGCTCTATGGCCATTATCCGCTATTAGCATAAATATAACCGCATGTATATATATTCTCTAAATCAGCTACCTTGACTTGCTCTGGCATGTCTGAACAGAACTGGGCAGGCTCCAAACCCTGGTGCATGCCATTCCTTATTTAGAAACCCTCCTGACCTTCTCCTGACTAGCTTCCTCTTCTTCCTCCTTATCTATTCAGGAAATTTGCAAGATTTTAGCCAATCAGGTCAAGCATAGAATGCGAGGTCCCATTCCAGCCAGTGGAAACTGAACACAGTAGTAGGGCGATTGCGTCAGGTTAGGAAAGCTATAAATGTCTCTTGTCTCCCTTGTTCAGGTGAGCTCTCGTGGCAAGACTGCCAGTGAGGTGCACCCTTCCTGCAGGAAGTGAACTAGCCTTGCTGAGTCATCCATTGTCTCGGAGTGGATTCTTCCCGACATTATAAACCTGTTTCCAGCACTTTCATTTGGAATGCTATTGCATTTGCATTTCCTAAGGTATTTCAGGGGCAGGTCAGGTGTTATGACATTCTTTTGCATCTTATTTGACTGAAGATTGAATTAATTCAAATTCTTTTTTTTTTTTTAAAGACAGGGTTCCACTCTGTCTCCTGGGACTGGCTGGGATAGGAGTGCAGTGGCAGGAATCGTAACTCACTGCAGCCTTCAACTCATGGGCTCAAGCAATCCTCCCACCTCAGCCTCCTGAGCTGCTGGAACTACAGGCACACACCATGCCCAGATAACTTTTTTTTTTTTTTTTTTTTTAACAGATGAAGCCTCACTATGTTGCCCAGGCTGGTCTGGAACTCTTGGCCTCAAGCAGTCCTCCCACTTTGGCCTCCCAAAGTACTGGGATTACGGGTGTGAGCCCCTGCACCTGGCCTAATTCAATTTCTGAGAAGGCAAAGGAGACAGATCCATCCCTGGGAAAGACATCTGGGTGTCCTCTGATGGAAAAGAGAAAGGACTCTGACTCCATTAGGCCCCCACGATGACCTGAAGCTGCAAAACTGACCCATCAGAGGAGCTGTTGTCTTCACCATCACAGCCCGCGGGGAATAAAAAAGCTGCTGCTGTCGCTGCTCCTGGAGTCGTCGGCTCCAGACCTGTGCAGTGCCGGCCGAATTCACACAGGCAAGAGCCTCTCAGGACGCACGAAGCTAGTCACTAGTGGTGATATGCTTGGTGGAATTTCTCTTTTAACAAAAAACAACCCTAAAATAATTTCTTTCCTAAACAAAGAGCAGTCTGAAAAACTGGGCTGCAGACATAGATAAGCAAGCTGGAAGCTTGCAAGGGTGAATGCCGGCCGCTGTGCCAACAGAAAAGGGCTACCTGGAAGCCGGGTATGTTCAACATGAATGCTCCATCTTCCCTTTTCTTTGTTACCACGTGTGCAGTAAAAAAAGCAGGCAGCATGGCACTGGCCAGGTAGAAAACCCATCTGCATAATAAAGCTGGATGGGCAGCACGCTTCTTTGGACACTACGCAAACAGCACACTTAGTCCTAACCAGTTCATCACGTGCTATGCAAATGCCACACCTGGTCCAACCGATCTTTCGTGGCCTATGTAAATCAGACACTGCCTGCTCAAGCTCATCTATAAAACCTTCTGCATTTCAATGAGGAAGTGGCAACCCATTTTCTCCAGGACACCCTCCCTGCACAGAGAGCTCTTCTCTTTCTTTCACCTATTAAACTTCTGCTCTTCACCTCCCTCTGGTGGTCCACGTCCTACTTTTCTGTAGCTGTGAGACAATGAATCTAAGATATTTACTCCAGACAATGACACTGCTTCAGTGGAATCTCAAAAACAAACTCTAAACCAGGCAAGGTGGCTTACACCTGGGAGGCCAAGGCAGGTAGATCACCTGAGGTCAGGAGTTCCACACCAGACTAGCCAAAATGGCAAAACCCCATCTCTACTAAAAATATAAAAAATTAGCCAGGCGTGGTGGCAGGTGCCTATAATCCCAGCTACTCAGGAAGCTAAAACAGGAGAATCGCTTGAACCTGCGAGGCAGAGGTTGCAATGAGCCAAGATCGCATCATTGCATTCCAGCCTGGGCGACAGAGCAAGATTCCATTTAAAACAAAAACAATCTAAGCCAGGTGTGATGGCTCACGCCTGTAATTCCAACGCTTTGGGAGGCCAAAGCAGGCAGATCACCTGAGGTCAGGAGTTCAAGACCAGCCTGGCCAAAATGGCAAAACCCTATCTCTACTAAAAATACATAAAATTAACTGGGCGTGGTGGCAGGTGCCTGTAATCCCAGCTACTCAGGAGGCTGAGGCAGGAGAATTGTTTGAACTCGGGAGGCAGAGGTTGCGGTGAGCCGAGATTGTGCCATTACACTCCAGCCTGGGCAACAGAGTGAGACTCTTAAAAAAAAAATCTCTCCACAACGTTTGCCAGATAAAGTGGCAAAAACGTCATAACCACAAGCTCCACTTTTCAGACATCATAAATATCACTTCCACTTTCCTAATCGCACACAAATACGTCAGACTGGCAGAAACCTAGATTCACAGGCAGTGAGGAAGTATCATTTTCAACTTGCCAATCTCTGCAGTACAGAAAAGCCACCAGAAGGAAGAAGGCACCCATGCTGAGCAAGCCAGTCCTCAACAGAAAACCCCCAGGACAGTTTCTCCTTAGCCTCCTGTGTCCATGGGAACCCTGCAGCTGGTGTTTCCCCCGTGAAGTTAGGGCCTGCTTTTCAGACGATAGTCGAAATAAAACTTCTGGTTTCTCTGCACCTAACTCTCCCTAGGTGGAGGCTTCAGATCCCAATGAATGTGTAAACCAAAAAGAAAATTCTAAGCCCCAAAACCAACTGGTTGGACCCTTCCTCTCAGCCAAGAGGATTCCAAAGAAACCTGAAAGGCTAATTGAGGCCATGATTGGGGTCAGTTGTGTCTCCTTATACTCTCTTCCCTTTGGAACATTAAAATAGAGACCTTAAGAATGATAAAACAGGACCGGGCACAGTGGCTCATGCTGTAATCCCAGAACTTTGGGAGGCCGAGGCAGGCGGATCACGAGGTCAGGAGTTTGAGACCAATGTGGTGAAACCCCGACTGTACTAAAAATATATGTGTTTTTAATTGTGTAGCCAGATACATTTTATAGAAAAAAAAAAAAAAGAAAAGAAAAAAAATTAGCCAGGCATGGTGGCAGACACCTGTTGTCCCAGTTACTTGGGAGGCTGAGGCAGAAGAATCACTTGAACCCGGGAGATGGAAGTTGCAGTGAGCTGACATAGCACCACGGCACTCCAGCCTGGGCGACAGAGTGAGACTCCATCTCAAAAAAAACAAAACAGACTGTAGTATTGAGATGCCAAATTTCAACCAGAGTATAGCATCACATAACAGCAGGCTCTGAAGGAAACCAAAGTATTTTATCCCAAAATAAATTTTTTTGACATATTTTGAAATAGTCCTCCAAAGCTGTCTCTTGTGGGTGAAATTTACATTCTGTAGAGGTTCCCCTTCCCTTTTTGGATCTTTTTCGGATCCTGAAGAGATTAGCTGAGAGTCTAGTACCTTTTAAAGTCTGAGTAGGAAACATTCGCCATCCACTGCCTCGAAGGGTGGCTACCTATGAGACTTCATCTATGCAATAAGAACCTTAATCTCCACAGCAGCTTATCCCAGACACTCCTTTCTATTGATTCCACGTCTTGAGATAACAACTCTTTCAACGAATTACCAATCAGAAAATCTTTGAATCCACTTATGACCTGTAACTCCTCTGCCCCATTTCAAGTTATCCCACCTTTCCGGGCTGAACCAGTGTATACCTTACGTGTGCAGATTGATGTCTGCCTGTAACTTCCATCCCCTAAAATGTACAAAATTAAGCTGTAATCCAACCATCTTGGGCACACGTTCTCAGGATTTCCTGAGGCTGTGTCACAGGTCATCGTCCTCACATTTGGCTAAGAACAAATATCTTGAAATATTTTACAGAGCTTAGCTTTTCACATCAACAAATGACATCCTTAGTCCTGGCCTGAAGTCAGAACCAAGTAAGAGAGAGACAGATCAGCATGTCATCAGTATTTCCTAAGCAATGTAACCAAACAATGTATCAGGGACTGTAACTAAGCTGTGTAGCCCAGCGGGTTTGTTATGACCTCCCTTGCCTCCTGTCACCTGTAATCTAAACATCTTAATTTAGGATACAAGTTTAGATGCTGGTGACAGATTAAAAATAACAATGGGGCCGGGTGTGGTGACTCTTGCCTGTAATCCCAGCACTTTGGGAGGCTAAGGCGAGCAGATCACCTGAGGTCGGGAGTTTGAGACCAGCCTGACCAACATGGAGAAACCCCATCTCTACTAAAAAATACAAAATTAGCCGGACGTGGTAGCACACATCTGTAGTCCCAGCTACTCAGGGGGCTGAGGCAGGAGAATCGCTTGAACCCAGGAGGCGGAGGTTACAGTGAGCCGAGACAGTGCTATTGCACTCCAGCCTGGGCAACAAGAGTGAAACTCCATCTCCAAAATAAATAAATTAATAAAAATAACAGTGGCTTAAATTCCATAGAAATGCTTTTCTCTCTCCTGTAACAGTCCTAGCTGGTATGCAGCTCTGCTTTGTGAAGGTATCATGAGTCTGTGCTCTTCCATCTTGTTCTCTGCTACACCTATGATGCTGTGCTTGTAAACCATAAATACAATTCAAAGCTGCCCCTACCACACACCTAAACCATATGGCCCTCCTCGGCCAGGCCACTCCAAATTTAACCTGAAAGACTGATTCAGGTTAAAGACTGATTCAGACCCAGTTCAGTTCGATGTCACATCCTTCTCATAGAGATGTGAAAAATGTGTGACTCCCCCACACAGGGCAGGAGAAATGATGACTGATGGTACAGGGACTCAAGGAGCCAGGAGAACAGGTCTTGACCTTGAACGTCAGTAAATTCATTGTCTGAGGATGGGAGGAAGGAAGTGAGGCTGGCTCACAAGTTCACGGGTTGGGGCAGGAAATAAAATGTGTTTAGACCCAATGAGTGAAATTTAACCAGAGAAAGCCAAGCTGGTTCTCGGGAATAATTATGAGAGTAATCTAGGCTTTGTATATGGCAGTAAAGGCTGGAATGGCTGCTGAGAAAATTGGAACCAGGAACTGACCAAGGAGAAATAAATGGATTCCCAGAAATTGCTCAGGGTCTGCTCGAAGTTGAATACATAGATTTGAAGTGGTTCCAGGATGGAAGGACAAGTTCAACCTGTCTTTTCCTTCAATCTGGAATGTTCTTCCCTACAGCCCCATACTCTGACCCAGCACTGACCTCTCTTCACCTATCACAGAGCCAAACTCAGAAGCCCAGGTCCAAATCCCTAAGTCCAAATCCTGGTTCTGCCACCTACTTGCATGTGAACTTGGACAGTTTATTTCACCTCCAGAAATCTCTGTTTCCTCATGTGAAAAAATGGAAGCGATTTACCAGCTGGGGAGGTTAGGAGACCCAAATGACTTTAAAAGGTTGCTGCACGGCCGGGCGCGGTGGCTCAAGCCTGTAATCTCAGCACTTTGGGAGGCCGAGGCGGGTGGATCACAAGGTCAAGAGATCGAGACCATCCTGGTCAACATGGTGAAACCCCGTCTCTATTAAAAATACAAAAAATTAGCTGGGCATGGTG
>NW_016107611.1:1031174-1032343 GCF_001604975.1 Cebus imitator
AAAAAAAAAAAAAAAAAAAAAGGTTGCTGCACTTGAGACCACAGGCTCCGGAGCCTGATACCTGGGTCTGCTCAGCTATTCAGCAGCTGTGTGGCCTGGGTAAGTCACTTAACCTCTCTGTGCCTCAGTTTCCTCCTCTGCAGTAGGAGAATGGCAGCACTTGCCTCATAGTGTTGTTGAAAGGAGAAAAGAGCTAACTGATATAAAGTGTGAAGTTATAGAAATGAATATATGTAGAGCTCATCTATGCAAAGAGTAGGACCGGGCTCACAGCCAGGTTCTCCATAAATGCTCGCAATTGTCACAACTGTTTCCTCCATATGGGGCTCCTGTTTTTTTGGTTACACATCAAAAAATTCCACAAGGTACGTGGACAGAGATGTTTTGTTTTCTTTTCTTTCTTTTTTTTTTTTTTTTACTGTCATCACCATTTAAATGTAATTAGCATCTGCATATGTAATTTTGTGGATGCTATTGTTTAAAACCCGAGTGAACTTATTTTAGATGAGTCTTTTTTTCAACTTCTTTTTTAATACTTTTAAGTTCTGTGGTACATGTGCAGATCTTGCAGGATTGTTACATAGGTATACACAGCCATGGTGGTTTGCTGCCTCCATCCCCCTGTCACCTACATTAGGTATTTCTCCTAATATTATCGCTTGACAATCTCCTCACCCCCTGCTATCCCTTCCCTAGCCCCCCACCCCTCAACAGACCCCAGTGTGTGATGTTCTCCTCTGTGTCCATGTGTTCTCATTGTTCAATACTCACTTATGAGTGAGAACATGAGGTGTTTGGTTTTCTGTTCTTGTGTCAGTTTGCTGAGAATGATGGTTTCCAGCTTCGTCCATGTCCCTGCAAAAGACAGGAACTCATCCTTTTTTTATGGCTGCATAGTATTCCATTGTGTATATGTGCCACATTTTCTTTATCCAGTCTATCATTGATAGGCATCTGGGTTGGTTCCAAGTCTTTGCTATTGTAAACAGTGCTGCAGGCCGGGCGCGGTGGCTCAAGCCTGTAATCCCAGCACTTTGGGAGGCCGAGGCGGGTGGATCATGAGGTCAACAGATCGAGACCATCCTGGTCAACATGGTGAAACCCCGTCTCTACCAAAAATACAAAAAATTAGCTGGGCATGGTGGTGTGTGCCTGTAATCCCAGCTACT
>NW_016107611.1:1033888-1048311 GCF_001604975.1 Cebus imitator
AAAAAAAAAAAAAAAAAAGACAAAAAACAAAAAAAACAACCCTGAGTTGTGGGATATAGATACATATACACACACATCCCAAAGAGAAAGAGGAAGGATTCACAGTTGTAGGCCCTTTTTAGTAAATGCTCTGAAAAGGGAATAGGGCTATATTGCCAAATGTTGACTAGGTCAAACAGTAAATTATCCTGGCAAGGTAGAGCTTCCTTGGGTGGCATTTTATTGGGGGGCTGGAATCATCCTAAGAACATGCCTTATGCTACTAGAAGCCCTGCTAAAGTTTAATCATCTCTTTCTTTCTTTTTTTTTGAGACAGAGTCTTGCTCTGTTGCCCAGGCTGGAGTACAGTGGCTTAATAATAATTCACTGCAGCCTCGAACTCTTGAGCGCAAGCAATCCTCCCACCTCAGCCTCCCAAGTAGCTAAGACTACAGGCGCAAGCATGCCACCACGCCCCAGCTAATTTGTTTATTTTTTTTGTAGAAATGAGGTCTTGTCCTGTTTCCCAGGCTGGTCTCAAACACCTGGCCTCAAGCAATCCTCCCGCTTCAGCCTCTCTAAGTGCTGGGATTATAGGCAAGAGCCACTATGCCTGGCCTTGGTCATTTCTTAGTGCAGAGGTTTGCATGGAGTCCAGCAATTCTCAGAAACAGTGACCTGCTAAGTTCTCCTTCTCTCTCGGTGGTCAGCTTCACCGTCTCTTCCCTAGAGTCTTCCCTTCTCCAGCCTGAGTCTCAGCTAGATTGAGAGTCAGATCCTTTCAAAACTCTGTTCTTCACTGTGGGAAGCAGAAATGTTGCTTTTTAAAGTTTCCTTTCTTGTTAAAGAATAAGTGTGCTAATAATTTTGTTAAGCCCCATCCTATGTAGCTGCTAGACATGCCATGCTTAGAGGCACATAGTACATTCTATGTCCTTGTACTTTAACCAAGATATCTGTGCTGGATGTGCTCACAGGCCTGTCCCAGCTCTCCATTGCTTTTACCTGTTTAGAAAAGTTTTAAGTTGTTAGCCAATCAGGTTTTAGTTTAGATTTTGAGGTCTGTCTCCAGCCAACAGAGATCAGACACAGCAATAACGATGACCCCAAATGTATAAGGGATAAATTTGTGTTTTCCTTTGTTCATTGTACTCTCATGGCACAATGGCTAGAGAGGGTACCCTTCCTGCAGTCCGGGAAGTAAAAACTGCATTGCTGAAAGATCCTTTGTCTCAGTGCTAATTTTTCTTTGCAGCACCGATTATCTATTTCCAGCATTCATCTTTCCTTTCAATCAAAGCTCTTTGGGGATTTAAAGTAACTGAATCCCAAAACAAACTGACTCAGGGGAAACAATGAGAATACACAGAGCAGCATGGCACATAAGCTGAAGGATCAGTATGGACATCAGGCACAGCTGAATCTAGGTGTTTAAATGATGCTATCAGAAATCTCTCTTTCCATGCACTGACTATACTTTCATATGTGTTGGCCTCGTTCTTAGGTAGCCTCTCTACCCACGATAGAAAGATGGCCCCAGCAGCTGCACATTGAGATTTCTGCAGCTCAGCAAACCCAGAAGAAAGAAAAAATGCTTTTAGGCTGGGCGCAGTGGCTCACACCTATAATCCCAGCACTTTGGGAGGCCAAGGTAGGCGGATCATTGAAGGCCAGGAGTTCAAGACCAGCCTGGGCAACATAGTGAAAGACTGTCTCTACTAAAAATACAAAAAAATTAGCCAGGCATCATGGCACATGCCTGTAATCCCAGCTAATCTGGAGGCTGAGGCATGAGAATCTCTTAAACCTGAGAGATGGAGGTTGCAGTGAGCCGAGATCACACCACTGCACTCCAGCTTGAGCAACAGAGCAAGACTCTATCTCTAAATAAATAAATAAAACTTTAAAAACAGGGCCGGGCACAGTGGCTCACACCTGTTATCCCAGAACTTTGGGAGGCCAAAGTAGGTGGATCACAAGGTCAGGAGTTCAAGATCAGCCTGGTCAAGATGGTAAAACCTCATCTCTACTAAAAATAAGAAAAATTAGGCAGGCATGGTGACTAGTGACTGTAGTCCCAGCTACTCGGGAGGCTGAAGCAGGGAATTGCTTAAACCAAGAGGCAGAGGTTGCAGTGAGCCAAGATCATGCCACTGTACTCCAGCCTGGGTGACAGAGCAAGACTCATCTCAAAAAATAAATAAATAAAAATAAAAATAAGAAATTTTTAAAAAGAAAAAATGCTTTATTCCCCAGAGTTCCAATAAAATCCCTAAGACTGCTTTCTCCTTGGCCTGTTCTGGGTACCAAGGCCAGGTCAGGAGTTCAAGATGGTGAAACCTCATCTCTACTAAAAATACAAAAATTAGTCTAGCATGGTGGCAGGTGCCTGTAATCCCAGCTACTCAGGAGGCTGAGGCAGGGAATTGCTTGAACCCAAGCAATTCTCCATAAATCACTGTTGTCAGGGGATGCAGTGCTCTGATTGGCCAGTCCTAGGCCCCTCACCTCCTTGGAGCCATGAGGAAGTTGGTTTCCAAAGGGAACTCCAGGTGCAGTTACCTGGATAAAAGAGAGTGAATGCTGGCTGGGCAGAAACCCCAGAACCTTACAGCATAACGGCTATTAACTGCACTGCAGATATTTACTTTTTGCCTATCAGTGGTCTTCTGGCCTCGCTCATCACGCCAGCAGAGGCCTTCAGACCAACCGTAAAAGAAGCACTTTAGCAAATGCTAATAAGAATTAACTGTGTCATCTGATGATGACTTATTGACAACTCATGGGTGAACCTTAGCCTCTGGGTGGAACCTGAACCTCTCTGGGAGGGAAAAGCATGAGCTTCTGAGTCAGACAGATCGGAGTTCAAGTCTGGACACTCCATCTCACTCACTTGCCCTTCATCCATTTATTCACTAAAAAAAAAAACATGTCGGCTGGCGCGGTGGCTCATGCCTGTAATCCCAGCACTCTGGGAGGCTGAGGCAGGAGGATCACTTGAGCCCAGAAGTTCGAGACCAGCCTGGGTAATACAGTGAGACCCTGTCTCTACAAAAAAATGTTAAAATGGGCTAGGAGTGGTAGTTCAGACCCAATGAGTGAAATTTAACCAGAGAAAGCCGAGCTGGTTCTCAGGTATGATTATGAGAGTGACCTAGGCTTTGCATATGGCAGTAAAGGCTGGAAAGCCTGCTGAGAAAATTGGAACCAGGAACTGACCAAAGAGAAATAAACAGATTTCCAGAGATTGCTCAGGGTCTGCTTGAAGCTGGGCGCATGGATTGAAAGTGGTTCCAAGATGGAAGGACAAGTCCCAGCTACTCAGGAGACCGAGGCAGGATTATTGCTTGAATCCAGAAGGTTCAGGCTGCAGAGAGCTGATTGTGCCACTGCACTCCAGCGTGGCTGATAGAGTGAGACCCCATCTCAAAAAAAAAAAAAAAAAAAAAAGTGTGTTGAGCACTTGTTATGTGCAAGGCACTGTTCTAGTCACCAGGGGCAGAGCCACACACCAGATTAACACCCCTACCCTCCTGGATCTGACGTTTAAGTTGGAGGGGTGAGACTAAGGAGGAGAGACATAACACAACTGGACAAAGAAATCATCTAAGAGAGCAGTAAATGATGTCAAGAAGAAAACAACACAGTGTGGCTTGCTAGCAAAGAGCTGGGGGCCTGAGTTGCAGCAGACATTAGGAAAGGCCTTTGTGAGGAGGTGATGTGTGTGAATTAAGCCAAAATAATGAGATAGTCGGCTTTGAGATTACATGAATAAGGGTCTAAGAAAGGGAAGAGCACGTGCAAAGGCCCTGAGCTGGCGCCCTCCAAAAACCGGCAGAAAGCCCCTGTGAACGGCTGTGTGACAGTAGGCGAGTTACTCAGCACCTGTACACCACTGGAAAATGAGGACGCTCATATCTACTCCTGGAGGTTAGTATGAGGATCCAATTAGTCAACGCTCTTACAGGGCTAATGCTGTGTCCAGCATATAGTAGGTGTTGAGTAAACACCAGCGATTGGTTCGAGCAATATAATTATTAATTTGAGGAGGAAAAAACGGGCCTGGGGAGTGAAAATGGTGAGGAAAAAGGAGCTAGTTAATGTAGTGTGGCTTATCCTTCTAGAATCTAAAATTCAGGATATAGTCTGAGCAAGGTCCTGATACCGGGATTCTGAACACACCTCCAGGACATCTTAGATATCAAATTATAATTAGCACTGACTTCATAGTGACTGACATTCATCAAGCACCTACTATGTGACTAGGCACAACGCCAACCACCTTGTGTCCACGGTCCCCTCTGACTCTGGGGCAGGCACTATTATTAACACCTTCATTTTGTTTTAAATTTTCTTAGCAGAACAATATATCAATGAATATGCAGTAAAGTATCTCCCCACAATCTTTCCAGAAATGACAAGGCAGGGAGTGAATACTTCTTTTTGGCTTCTCTGGAAATTTTTAATGTACACATGAAATAAACATTTTCTCATTACAGAGGAAGAAAGCTGTGGTTCAGAGTCCAGGAGAGAACCCAGGAGGCCAGCAGAAGGCCCCTTCACCTCCTACCAGGTGACCTTTGGCCATTCCTTGCCTTTGATGTGAATGATCGGGCGATTCCGCTCCTCCCTCCATCTCCCGGCAGGGGTTGTAGCGTGAAGGAATGAGAGCAAAACCTCGGGGCCTCCTCCCCAGAAACCCTGTCCCGGTCTGGTCCCCACCCACCGCCACCACTGACCCAGTGCTAGAGAAGGGTGCAGCTGGAGGTGACTTCCCAGCTAACTCAAAAAGTCACATGGGGACGTGGCCAGGGTGGGCGTGGTCATTGTGGCCGGGGTCCTGCAGGGCGGGGCCGAGGCTGCAGACGCGACTGCGCAGGTCTATAAAGACCCGACGTGTGAGGAAGAGACCTCTGCACGGTCCCTGGACAGAATTCGAGATGAGGAGTCCTCTGGACGTCAGCTCCGGCCACACCCCTGCCTGGAGGAAGCTGCTTTTAACAGGTGCGTTGGAGACAGCGGCTTCACCACGGGGAGGGACAAGGAGGAGAGAGTCTGTTCAAATCCAAATCGCCCCACTCAGAGCTTCGACCCTGGGCAGTTTGAGGCCCAAGAAGCTCAGGCTACCAACTTACGGGAACTCTTGAAGGCCACCCTGACGCAAGAGATGATCCTATTGGCTTCTTTTAGGAAGAAGGGAAGTGAGGCGCAAAGAGGGGACCAGGTCACCTACCCAAGATCTCAGGGCTGGCAAGGGGTGGGATCAGAATTCAGGACACCAGGCCAGCCCCCTTTCACCAGGTGCCCTGTCTCACCCCAGCAATCCACAACCTAGTAATAATCAATATAAGTAATAACAATAATAAAATAATAACATCAGCCGTAATAGAACGTCACCGTGACTGAACAGGTCTGCGTGCCAGCCCGCTTGCGGTGTTTGTTTGTTTGTGACAAGGTCTTGCTCTGTTGTCCAGGCTAGAGTGCAGTGGCATGACAATGGCTTACTGCAGCTTCCTCTTGCTGGGTTCAAGCCATTCTCCTGCCTCAGTGTCCTGTGTAGCTGGGACCACAGGTATGCGCCACCAAACCCAGTTATATATATTTTTTATCTTTAAGTAAAGATGAGGTCTTAACTATGTTGCCCAGACTAGTCTTGAACCCTGGGCTCAAGCGATCCTCCTGCCTCAACCTCCCCGAGTGTCAGGATTATAGGTGTGAGCCACTGCGCCCAGCCTGTCAGCCCATTCTAAGTGCTATCATGTAGTAACATTTAACTGTTATCACAACCCTTTGAGATCAGGGCTGGATGATCCCTATGTCACAGAAGGGGAAACTGAGGTTCAGAGAGGCCATGTGCCCTGTCCGGGTCGCACACATGGAAGTGGCAGAATGAAGATTTGAAGGCAGGTGGGCCGGCTTCCCAGACAACACTTGCCAGAGACCACACACACCTGTCTCTCAGACAGTGACTGAATTACTTCCTGTTCCAAGTCTTACAAGTTCAGTTCTGTGTAGTTTTAAAACCCAAAGTCCACCCAGTTCAAAGCTTTGCTGTGTCCCCAGCTCAGGCCTGTGTCACACTGGAAGGAGGAAAGGGACGTGATGGTCCTCTTCTGTATTTCATCAGAGCTGTTGTCTGAGGCTTCTCTCAGGGCAGAGGGCAGAGGGGAGGAAGGAAAGAAAAGCAGTTGGGAAAGTTTCTCCCTGGCTGCTGTCGTTGTAAGTTGGAAAAAAGGCATGCTGTGTGCTGCTGGATCTTCCTGGGGTGGGGACAGAGAGGGTGGGGCACTTTGGGAATTGGCTATGCCACTGGATAAAATAGCAACCAGCTTTTAGAAAGTTGTTTTTCAAGGCCAGGTGCGGTGGCTCCCGCCTGTGATCCCAGCACTTTGGGAGGCCGAGGCAAGCGGATCATGAGGTCAAGAGATCGAGACCATGATGGCCAACATGGTGAAACCCTGTCTCTACTAAAAAAACAGAAATTAGCTGAGTGTGTTGGCACACGCCTGTAGTCCCAGCCACTTGGGAGACTGAGACAGGAGAATCACTGGAACCCAGGAGGTGGGGGCCACAGTGAGCTAAGATCACACTACCGTACTCCAGCCTGGCAACAGAGCAAGAGTCCGTTGAGAAAGAGAGACACAGAGAGAGGAAGGAAGGGAGGGAGGGAGGGAGAGAGAGAGAGAGAAAGAAGGAAAGAAAGAAAGGAGGGAAGGAGAAAGCAAGGAGGGAGGGAGGGAAGGAAGGAAGGAAAGTAGGTAGGTCACACCAGCTGCTGACTTGGAGATTAACTCAATCGAGGTGGGAGGTGGGCAATGAGTGATCCCCGCAACTCCCAGCTCTCCACTATGACTCTGAATCTAAGACTCAAACTTGCTTTCCCTTAGTTTCTTTCCTTGTAAAACAGACCAGCACCAACTTCAGAGTTGTTGAGGGGCTCAATGAGGTATCCTGGTCAGGATACCAAGTTGGAAGGGCTTTGCATGGTCCCTGGCACTCAGCCTCAGCCAGCATGCAGTGTCAGCTGATCACCCAAAGCTGCTTCTGAGACCTCACACCCGCTTCCAGAGCCCAGTGTGTTTGTATCTGGTGATGAGCTCCTGGGAGTGGGTATCTCCAGCCACCACATCTCATTCGTTTAACCAAGAAGAAAGCTGATGTTTTAACATGCATTCTGTAAATGGATATTTCTGATCCTTAAAAGTTACCATCTATTATATTGCTTTTTTAAGAGAGCTTTAAAATAAGTGATTACATTTATGAAATAAGTGAACCATTATTTATTTCATCAGTCCCCTATTGTTGAAGAGTTGGGTATTTCCAATCTTTTGCTATTGTAAATAGGGTGTGACAACACTATGAACTGGTCATTTTGTTCTGTGAAAGTCTATCTATAGAACGCGTCCCTGACATTTAATTAGAGGGTCAAAGGATACAAGAATTTGTAATTTTGAAGGACTTTACCAGATTGCCCTCGCAGGGCAATCCTATGTACCAGGAAAGCATAGGCGTTTCTGTTGCCCTCAGCATCACAACACAACAAGTCATCATCAAGCTTTTGGATCTTTGCTGAAAAGGTTATCTCAGCTTGTTTTCATTTACATTTATCTTACTATGAGTAGAATTGAGCATTTTCCCTACATTGAGAGATAGTTTTCTTTTCTATGAACTGCCTATTCATATGCTGTGTGTATTTTTCTGCTGGGTTGCTGATATTTTTCTTATTAATTTCGAGGAGCTCTTTATATATTAGTGATACGAGCTCTTTGTCTATGACGTCAGTTAGAATGAGTTTCTCCTGGTTGTCGTTCTTTTGACTTTGTGAGTGATGGGAATTTTTTTAACCTTTCAGGTGTGTTGGTTTTTTTTTCATTTTACATAATTTTTTTTTAGTCTTTATGGCTAGAGCTTGTATTCCTACCACACCATTCCAGTGAGAGAAAGAAGAGCAGGTTGGGTAACTGTGTGGGATCTGGAACCAAACTCCAGGGGTTCAACTCCAAGTTCCAAGCAGTATGGAAATTGAATGAGAGGATGTGAGAGAAACTAAGGCAGGAGTTGGGCAGGATAGTTTAGTAGCTGAGAATTTTGACTGCCTGCATGTGGATCATGGTTCTGCTGTTTACCACCTATGACATCCTGGGAAAATGTTTCAGATTCTCTTAGTCTCTGCTTCCTCATCTAAATGGGGTACCGTAGTCGTATCAATCAGGGTTGAGGCAAGAAACAGTTGGTCTATTCTAAGGGAGTGGTAAGGAGAGTTTAAGACAGGGACAATTTGCAGCAGAGGTGTAGGTGAGGGATGGGAAGAGCATGGGATAATGCAGCACCCAGGGCCTAGCAACAGCAGGGAGCTATTACCTCCCTCAGGCTGGAAGCTATAAGGAGAAAAGCAGATCCCAGAACCGGAAGACATCAGTAGTGTATGGAGAGGGCCACTCAGCAGGAGCTGTGGGCTGGAACAGAAGGACCCAGCCAACTGTGGGACTACTCCCTTCAAGCTCACTCCCCGGCTGCCCTCTCTTCTGCCAGTGCACCGCCGACAGAAACTAACCCGCGGCAAAAGGTAAGGGGACCCCAGCAACACAGCTCAGAGAAGTCAGCCTTTCAGGCAGCAGAGTGGAGCAGAGAAGGTAGAAAACCACTTTTTGCAACATCCAGTTTAATACAACTGTGTGCTCCATAGGGTCAAGGAGAGGAACCAGTGAGGTGATACACAACCAGGCTGGAAACTTAGAACAGAGTCAGGCTTGTGGTGGGTGCTAGTGAGTGTTCTCTGTGAGTGTTCTCCTCTACTTTTATCATTATTGTCACTGTCATCGTCAGCTCTCGATGCCCCACACTCACTCTAAGCGGCTTGGGAATGGTCACTGGCACAGACAGCATTTCGCCTTTGTTCTCACTTGCCCCCCTTGTCTCCTCCTTCCCTGCTCCTCCAAGGCATCCTGCTCACATCCTGCACCTGCTCTGCCTTCTCGGAGCTGCCCTTCTCAACACAGCTGAACACCTGGACCGAAGGAGCCAGTGCCCACCTTTCTGTCCCCAGAAGACTCGATGGCATTCTCACCACGTCTTGGTTCCGAGGGCATGACGCCCAGCCAGCAGCCATGATATTCTCCCCGGAGGGCCTCCCAGGACCTGCCCACACTGGCCGGGAGATGCTGGGCGCCCAAGGCAGCCTGGTCATTCGAAACGTGACGGCTCAGGACTCGGGCAGCTACACCGTCGTGCTGAAAACCAGCAGGGGGCGCAGGAGTGCAACAGAGCAGATCCATGTCAAGAGTGAGTGGAGCCCCAACATGGGAGGGACTGACTTCTCAGAAAGCAGACCCACTGGACCCCAGAAGAGCCCACCAGGGCACATTCTGTGCTAGTTATCAATTGCTCCCCAACAAACCACCCCAAAACTTAAAATATCAATCACTTATCTAGCTGGATAGTTCTTGTGGTCAGCTGTTGGGGTGTCTGGGTGTTGGCTGGTCCAGAATGGCCTCCATCATGTGCCTGGCGATGGCCTGGCTGGTGGCTGGAGTGATGGGGGTGAGTGGGCCATAGAGCCTCCCGTCCTCCAGCTGGCTATCCCGGGCTTGTTCACTCAGCAATGAAAGAGGAACAAGAGGTGAGGCTGCAAAACTCCTTCAGGCCCAGGCTGGAAACTGACTGCCATCACTTCCGCCACCTTCTATTGACCAAAGCAAGTCACATGGCCAGCCCAGCTTCAACAGGAGGAAAATAGGTCCCACCTCTTAAGGAGAGGAGTTATAATGTGTTGTAGCTATTTTTTGTCATTGACATTGTGTTAGGTTGTTCTTGCATTGCTATAAAGACATACCTAAGACAGGGTCATTTATTTTATTTTTTTAAAGAGGTTTATTTGGCTCATGGTTTCACAGGTAGAAGCATGGTGCCAGCATCTGCCTAGCTTCCAGGGAGTCCCCAGGGAGCTTCTACTCATAGTGGAAGGCAAAGGAGGAGCAGGTGTCTCTCGTGGTGAGAACAGGAGCAAGAGAGAATCGGGGGAATTGCCACATTTTACAGCTATCAGATATCACGAGAACTCACTACCATCAGGACAGCACCAAGCCATGAGAGCTCCGCCCCTGTGGCCCAAACACCTTTACCCATGTGTACTTGGCTCATAGCAAGGGCCCAATCCATGGTCAAGTGCAGTGGCTCACACCTGTAATCCCAGCACTTTGGGAGGCCAAGGCGGGTGGATCACCTGAGGTCAGGAGTTCAAGACCAGCCTGGCCAACATGGTGAAACCCCATCTCTACTAAAAATACAAAAATTAGTCGGGCGTGGTGGTGGGTGCCTGTAATCCCAGCTATAAGGAGGCAGAGGCAGGAGAATCACTTGAACCCAGGAGGGGTATTTTCCTTAGGAATCCACATGGTTCCTTCCTCTGCTTCTTCAGGACTCTGCTCAAACATTAGCTCCTCAAAGAGGCCCTCCTTGATCTGCTTTACCTGAAATGGGCTTACCCCCCCCGCAGTCCAACCCCTCATCTCTCTGCAGTTTTCCTCACAGCACTTACCACCACCATATGTATTTATTGGTCTGTTTATTGACTCTCTCGTCACTCAATCATAAGTTTCATGAGGGTAGTGACTGTGTCTGTTTCATCGCTGCTGAGCCCCTGAGCCCTAGAGCCTCGGAGTCCTAGATTTGGTTCACCCAGATCCAGAGCCGAGGATTTAAGGTCAGATAGTCTGTTTGGGAGGTGCAAGGAACTGGAGAATGAGGAAGTTAGGCAGAGAAGGCGGGAAATAATAAGAGCTGTGTTCCCAACCTGCTTACTGTGGGCAGCTAGAGCACAGTCCCACTGGGGAAGTCAGGGCCCTGGTGTGGAACGACTCTGCAGAGTTATCCCACGTGGCAGCGAGGGATCTGGGGTATTTATACACCAACCTGTGCCCAGCATTGTGGAAGGCTGCTCCCAGGTGTGCTCATTCCCCAGCACTTCCAGCCTGCTGCCTCCATGGGCAGAGTAGGCTTTGGCCGCCATTGAAGACCCTCAGGCAACAGGATGCATGTGCTGGCCACTGAAGTGGGAAGGGGAAGGGGTTAGACTGGGGACACTGGACACAGACTGGGCTCTTCAAACACATTCTTGGACGAATGAATGAATGAACACATGAAAGAATGAACATGGTGGGCAGAAGGCATACCCAGCTTTTCTGAGTGGTCTCCACTCTTGTGGCCTTGTTCCCTGTTTGCACAGACAGCTTCCCACCAGCGCAACTGAAGACATTCCCAGCCGCTTTTGAGGGCGTCATCCAGACTGAGCTCAACTATTCTGTGATCCTGCAGTGGATGGTGATAATGAACCCTGAGCCTGTGGTGAGCTGGACCCACAATGGGGTGCCCTGCGGAATAGGAGAGAGGCTGTTCATCCGGCGGTTGTCCACGGAGCAGTTGGGCACCTATATGTGCACAGCCACAAACAGCAAGGAACAGCTGGTCTCTGCGCCTGTGACCATCTCACTGCCAAGTGAGTCCCCCACCCTACCCAAGAGCCCTGCACCCTCTCCAGCCTGGGGCAGCCTTGCTGATTCCATTTAGCCACCTTCTATGAGCGGTCCCTGTGAGACCCTTTATAGGCAAATGTCATTCTAATGTTTCATCCACCTGGTAAGCTATGGATTATTAGGCCACTTTCTTCCTCCTTCTTCTCCTCTTCGTTTTCCTTATCCTCTTCCTCCTTCTTCTTCTTCTTTCTCTTGAGACAGAGTCCTGCTCCATCACCCAGGCTGGAGTGCAGTGGCACAATCTCAACTCACCTGCAACCCTTGCCTCTCAGGTTTAAGTGATTCTCATGCCTCAGCCTCCTGAGTAGCTGGGATTACAGGCGTGTGCCTCCACACCTGGGCTAGTTTTGTATTTTTAGGAGAGACGGGTTTTCACTGTGTTGGCCAGGCTGGTCTTGAACTCCTGGGCTTGAGTGATCCGCCCACCTTGGCCTCCCAAATTGCTGGGATTACAGAAGTGAGCCACCATGCCCAGCCAATTAGGCCATTTTCAGATGACAAGTTCAAAGAGGTTAACTACAATGAAAGCCCAGCTCAGGATCTGGACCAGGCTACCTGGGTCCTTGGCTCCAACCATTTGCTGGCTACATGAACATGGGAAGCCTCTTCACCTCGCTGAGTCTCAGCACATACCTTCAAAAAATGCAGATCATAGTCTAAGAAGTGGGCCAGGCACAGTGGCTCACACCTGTAACCCCAGCACTTTGGGGAGGCTGAGGTGGGAGGATCACTCAAGCCCAGAAGTTAGAGACCAACGTGGACAACATAGTGAGACTCTGTCTCTACAAAAAAAACTAAAAAATTAATTAGGCATGGTGGCACCACCTGTAGTCCCAGCTATTTGGGAGGCTGTGATGGGAGGATCAGTTGAGCCCAGGAGTTTAAGGCTGCAGTGAGCTGTGATCGCACCACTGCACTCCAGCCTGAGTGACGGAGGAAGACTCTGTCTCCAAAAAAAAAAAAAAAAAAAAATCATCATCATCTAAGGAGTGGTTCAAAGCAATGGCTTTGGAATTTGAATCCCTGGCCGTGTGACTCTGAGCCAGTATCTTGACTTCTCTGTGCCTCAGTTTCCTCATCCATAACACTGGGAAGATAATAGTGCCTACCCCGGAGTGTAGTTGTGAGTATTCAATGAGGTAAGCAGGTGAATAGCTTGAAATAATAATGCTTAGCTCTACTGAACACTAATGGGTGCTCAGTAACCGTGAGCCAATATCACTGTTGCAATTAGCATTGTCGTTATTAATTGTAACTATTACCATATGCAGTAGGTATATGGAGACCTGAGTGGCAGTCAAACTGACAGCAGGTTGTTGGGATCAGAGAAGTGGTTTGGGACCCAGTCAATACTTAGTTCAGTCTCTGTTCCCATGCCTTCCTGGCTGGGTGACTTAGGGCAAGTGACTTCTCTCTGAGCCCCAGTTTCCTTGTGTGTATAATAGGGGTAATCCTATATACCTCTGCAGCGTTGTTGGAAGAAACACAGGCCGGGTGTGGTGGCTCACGCCTGTAATCTCAGCACTTTGGGAGGCTGAGGCAGGCGGATCACCTGAGATCAGGAGTTCGAGACCAGCCTGACCAACATGGATAAACCCCGTCTCTACTAAAAACACAAAAAATTAGCGCAGGCCATTTGGAGGTCGAAGCAGGTGGATCACTTGAGGCTAGGAGTTCGAGACCAGCCTGGCCAACATGGTGAAACCCCATCTTTATTAAAAATACAAAAATTAGCTGGACATGGTGTCATACACCTGTAATCCCAGCTACCGGGGTGGCTGAGACACAAGAATTACTGGAATCCAGGAGGTAGAAGTCGCAATTAGCCAAGATTGTGCCACTCTACTCCAGCCTGGGCAACAGAGTGAGACGCTTGTCTCCAAAAAAAAAGGAATTCTGCAATCCAAGGGAGAGAAATGGCATAAATGCATTCCAGAGAGAGAGTGCAGCATGGACAGGCCTGGAGGCAAGAGAGAAAGAAAAGAGTGAGCTTGGGAAATTGAGTGGAGTCCAGGGTGGCAGGGCTGTAAAGTCAGGGCAATGAGAGAGATGAGGCTGGCCAGGTGGCAGGGCCCTGAAGGCTGATATGAGGAACTGACTTCTGCTCCAGGGTGCTGGGGAGCCAAAGCAGGGTTCTGAGCAGGGGAGGAACAGGGTCAGGTGTGAGCTTTAGAAAGATCCTCCTGGCTTCCAGGTGGAAGGAAGGTGGGTGGGCGCTGGACTGGGGCAAGAGAGCAGGGAGGAGAGGGGGCTGGAGAGCTGGAGGATGGAAGAGAAGGATGGATTGAAGAGACACTTGGGAGGGGGAATGGCGGGAGGGAGGGGAGAGCAGGGAGGGTGGGCAGATGGCTCCTCCAATCTCACTCCTCCTTGGTCCACTGAAGCCATCATACAGCCAACAGAAGCAGAGCCCATGGAGCCAGACCCCACTCTGTCCCTGTCCGGAGGCGCTGCCATTTCGCTCATCGTGGCTGGAATCTCGGGAGCTGGGGTGCTGATTGGAGGCTTGTGTTTCACCATCATCCGGAGCCTAAGGTACTTCTATCCCTCACCCCCCTGCACTGGGCAACATCCACTCAGCCCCTATGAGGCACTGAGCTGGCCCAACAAGGAAACAGAGATGAAACCAACAGCCCCGTCAAGGAGGGTGACAGGGACCCCTGAGGAGCCCGTCTGACTCATTGGTTTCCAAAATGGGATCACAGCAACAATGAGATAGAAGAGGACACTAGAGCTGGGCTGCCTGGGTTCAAGTCCCAGCTCCGTAACTTACTACCAGGGAGGCTGTGGGCAAGCCACTTCCCTTCTCTGTGCCTCAGTTTGCCCATCCGCAAAATGGTGAGGATAATAATGGCACCTGACTCTGGGTTGCTGTGAGTGAATATTTCTTCTTCTTCTTCTTTTTTTTTTTTT
>NW_016107611.1:1054096-1058961 GCF_001604975.1 Cebus imitator
CCTGTAATCGCAGCATTTTGGAAGGCCAAGGCAGGTGGATCACTTGAGGTCAGGAATTCAAGACCAGCATGGCAACATGGTGAAACTTCATCTCTAATAAAAATACAAAAATTAGCAGGGTGTAGTAGTGGGCACCTGTAGTCCCAGGTACTTGGGAGGCTGAGGCATGAGAATAGATTGAACCCAAGAGGCAGAAGTTGCAGTGAGCAGAGATCACACCACTGCACTTTCGCCTGAGAGACAAAGCAAGACTCTGTCTCAAAACAAAAAGTAAGAGACATAACATAAGAAAATTGAGGGCCAGGCACAGTGGCTCATGCCTGTAATCCCAGCACTTTGAGAGGCTGAGGCAGGTAGATCACCTGAAGTCAGGAGTTCGAGACCAGCCTGGCCAACATGGCGAAACTCTGTCTGTACTAAAAATACAAAAATTAGCCAGATGTGATGGTGGGTGCCTGTGATCCCAGCTACTCAGGAGGTTGAGGCAGGAGAATATCCTGAACCTGGGAGGCAGAGGTTGCAGTGAGCCAAGACTGCACCACTGCACTCCAGCCTGGGCAATAGAGCAAGAGTCTGTCTCAAGAGAGAAAGAGAGAGAGAGACAGAGAAAGGAAAGGAAAGGAAGGAAGAAAGAGAGAAAGGAAAGAAAAAGGAAAAAGAAAAAGAAAAAAGGAAAGAAGGAAAGAAAAAAAATTGAGAAGCCACACCTGGCACCTGTTCTGGTTAATCTGTAACTAAGTAGATATCACATATTTGCATCTAGATATGACACAAAAACAGAAAAATTAATTTATTCTGTCTTCATATGTTACTGATCTCAACCCAGACCCCAGGAGCAGGCTCTTGGGTCTCACACAAGACAGAATTCAGGGCAAATCACAGCATACTGTGAAGTTAAAATAGCTTGTTAGAGACTATTCTATTACAGAGCAGGATGTCCTCAGAAAGAAAGAGGAGGAATGCCCCCACCTCAGATACAACGCTTGCTTATATAGGATGACAGAGCTAAGAATGATGTTTTTTGTTTTTGTTTTTTGAGACGGTCTCGCTCTCTCACCCAGGCTGAAGGGCAGTGGTGCAATCTCAGCTCATCGCAGCCCCAACCTCCCAGGCTCAAGCAATCCTCCCACCTCCACCTCCAGAGTAGGTGAGATCGTAGCTGTAGGCACGTGCCACCATGCCAGGCTAATTTTTGTATTTTTGTAGAAACAGGGTTTTGCCACGTTGCCCAGGCTAGTCTCAAACTCCTGGGCTCAAGCGATCTGCCTGCCTCTGCTTCCCAAAGGGCTGGGATTACAGGCCTGAGCCACCACACCAGGCCAAATAATGTTCTTACATGCTTTATTACAAAGGCTTGTGATCGGCTTGTGACAGGTTTTTAGCATTGTTATTCTTTTGTGTAACTATTAATTTCAGCAAGAATTTATGGATATGCTATTACCTTTCAAGCAAAACCTAGTCTTTTTTTTTTTTTTTTATACAAAGTCTCACTCTGTTGCCGAAGCTGGAGTTCAGTAGTGCGATCTTGGCTCACTGCAACCTCCACCTGCTGGGTTCAAGGGATTCTCCTGCCTCAGCCTCCCCAGAAACTGGGACTACAAGTACCCGCCACCACGCCTGGCTAATTTTTTTTTATTTTTTTTTTTTTTTTTTTTTTTTTTTGAGATGGAGTCTCACTCTGTCACCCAGGCTGGAGTGCAGTGGCACCTTCTCGGCTCACTGCAACCTCTGCCTCCTGGGTTCAAGCGATTCTCCTGCCTCAGCCTCCTGAGTAGCTGGGATTACAGATGTATACCACTACGCTGGCTAAGCTTTGTATTTTTAGTAGAGACGGGGTTTCACCATGTTGGTCAGGCTGTTCTTGAACTCCTGATCTCATGATCTGCCCACCTCAGCCTCCCAAAGTGCTGGGCTTACAGGTGTGAGCCACCACGCCCAGCCAGTGACTGAATATTTCTAAGAAACTTAAAGCAGTGCCTGGAATGTGGTAAGTACTATGTTCGTCCCCCTACACGTATCTGCAGAGTGACCAGGCACTGAGGATACCAAGGGAAGAAACTGTGGAAAGTCCCTGCCCTCATGGAACGTGCATCCTGGTGGCAGATACCATCAGGAAACACAGTGAACAAGTGAAATATACACAGTATACCAGATGGGCCAATACACTATCTATATTTCTATATATAGGATATTGGATTGCTTGAACCTGGGAGGCAGAGGTTGCAGTGAACCAAGATAGCACCTGTGCACTCTGGCCTGGGAGACAGAGTGAGAGTTTGTCTCCAAAAAAGAAAAAAAAAACCCAGGAATATGGTTATACCTCCTTCCAAGGATAGGAGTGAGGATTACGTAAAATGGTGGGAGTCATGAGCTGTGAACCGTGTCTGGAACGTGGTGAGCCTTCAGTAAACCTCAGTCATATGATGAAGATGATTGTATTAGTTTTCTCCAGCTGCTGTAACAAAATGCCACAGACTGAGGGGCTTAAACAACAGAAATGTATTTTCTCACAGTTCTGGAGGCTGGAAGTCCCAGATTAAGGTGGAAGCCAGTTTGATGTCCCTGGGTGCCCCTCTCCGTGGCTTGCAGAAGGCCACCTTCTCGCTGTGTCCTCACGTGGCCTTTCCTCTGCGCTCATCCCTGGTGTCTCTTCCTCTTCTTATGAGGACACTAGTCTTAGTGGATCCAGGCCCCATGCTTATGACCTCATTTAACTTTATTATGCCTGAAGAACCTGTCTCCAAATATGGTCGTATTGGAGGGCTAGAACTACATATTAATTTGGGGAGTGGATAATAATTCAGTTAATAATGGTTTCTCTCTGTCTCTGTCTCTCTCCACTGCAGACGGAGAATATCCAGCTGAAACATGGGCAACAATCCCGTCAGCTGAAGAGGTAATACCAGGAAGGGTGTGAAGGGAATCATAGGTTTGGGAACAGAATGAGGCTCCTGGGTAGAGACTCCATATGTGACTTCCTCCCTGCTGCTTCCCTGGCCATTTGTCTGTGAGATGTTCCCCTCCCGTGGAAAGCTCTGGGAGGTGCTTTTCTCTCCTTTTGCCAACTGCCAGCACCCCATCTTCCCACCTCAGCACAAGCCTGGAAGCTGCCTAAACAAGCAGTTTATATTTCATAAACCCCTTGGGCTGCCTGCAAAAGAAACTCACTACAGTAGCTCAGGAAGAAACAAAATGAACAGTTTAATATGAGGATCTATGAAATTTTCCAGCAATCCATAGGTGTGACAGTCAGCATCTGCTGTGTAACAGATTGCCTCCCCAAAACTTAGTGGCTTGAATCAGCCATTTATTTAGCTTGCAGTTTCATGGGTCATCCATTTGGGCTGGCCTCAGCTGTGCAGTTCTTCTGTTCTCTGCAGGGCTCGCTCCTGCATCTGGGCTCAGTTGGCAGATTGCCCAGGGGCTATCTGGACTAGGATAGCCTCATAGCTGGGCCAACTGGCCTCTCCTCCACATTGTCTCTGATCCTCCAGCAGAGTGGCCCAAGCTTGTTCACATGGCAGAGACAGGATTCCAAGAGGAAGAGCAAAAACTACAAGGCCCCTCAAGTCTCAATCTCAAAATTGGCATGCCATCACTTCTGCCACAGAAGGGACTTCATTGGCGAAAGTCACGTGGCTGGCCAAATTCAAGGGGTGGGGAAGTTGATTCCGCCTCTTACTAGGAAGGGAAAAATCCGTGGCCTGTTTTGCAATCTACCAACAAATGTGGAAGTACACTGCTCTCTCTCCCAGCCTCCCCCGCCCACACACTTCACCCCCACCCCAAGCCCTTACCAGTCTTTTTCCCCTACACGTGGAATTCGTAGTTCTCCGTCTCTCTCTCGACAGGTGGGCACTTTGTACTTCTCTGTCCACGTGGAAAAAGCCTCCATCCCATAGCTTCCAAGTCCACAACATCTCTGTTCAAGGGAACAACCCAGCTTAACCAGACTCCGTTTGTCCTGTTTCTGTAACACCTGAAGAAAGCATCTGATGGGTTGACCCGGTGCCATCCGTGGTCCCATCGCTGTGACACATTGTGCAAGCAAAGCACCATGGGCTCATCCCTGTCTGTGGAAGCTCAGTGCTTAGAAAACAGGTGGGATGTTTTACCTGGGAAATTGCCCAGACCCCAAAATATGTCTATTACACATGCTGCTCTTTTTTTTCTTTTTGCTCTTTTTCATAAAGAACCAAAACATAAATAAAAACACCACCAGGTCTGAGTGGTTTCTCATGAAGCCTCTCTTCCTGAGAAGTGGGGAGATGGTTCCCAGAAATCCGTGGCGTGTTTGCAAATAAGATCAACCTTTGAGCTTGGCGTTGCTCACGTTTAATACCCCTCCAGCAGAGGATCCCGACAGATGGCAGGCACAGAGCACGCAAGTGTGGTTGGAACTCCTCTGGGGATACAGCTCACATCTGAGGAACATTCAGTGCTTCTGTGACCAAGACAATCACCTAAGCAGCATTATGCTTAGCAGTAATAGTAGCAGACCTGAGTCCACGTCTTGTCTGTTGAGCGCTCTCCATGTGTCAGCCATTGACTATTCACCTTAAGTGATTAATGCATCATAGCCGGCCGGGCACAGGGGCACACACCTGCAATCCCTCCACTTTGGGAGGCCGAGGCAGGTGTATCACCTGAGGTCAGGAGTTTCAGACCAGCCTGGCCAACATAGTGAAACCCTATCTCTACTAAAAACACAAAAATCAGCCGGACGTTGGAGGCACATGTCTATAATCCCAGCTACTAGGGAGGCTGAGGCAGGAGAATCACCTGAACCCAGGAAGCAGAGGTTTCAGTGAGCCAAGATCATGGCCATTGCACTACAGCCTGGGTGACGGAGCAAGACTCTGACT
>NW_016107611.1:1060681-1062884 GCF_001604975.1 Cebus imitator
GGGTTTCACTATGTTGGCCAGGCTGGTCTTGAACTCCTGACCTCATGATCCACCCACCTTGGCCTCCCAAAGTGCTGGGATTACAGGCGTGAGCCACCATGCTCAGCCCAAGCAACACCTATTCTTAATCTAGCAGTGTGTTTTGTGCTTAAGGTATCAGGACACCAAGACATTTCTTTAAGTTCTTGGTTTAGTGAGTAAGTACCATTAACTTGTTCCCTGAAAGATAAATATCTTGGGACCAAGAGTGTTCAACTTCCTGGGAATGTAACTCAGAAGGTTTTTTCTTACTTGGCCTTTATTTAAGATGGAGCCACCCTGGTTTGGACGTCTCTGGCACAGGTACTCTCTGCCCTCCTGGTATCTGTGTGTGTCATGATGTCTTGGGACAGGCATTCTCTGCCTCCCTGGCAGCCATATGTGCCATGATGTATTGATGCAGGGCAGGATCTTGGCTTTGCTTGGGAAAGAATCCAAGAGCGAGCAAGTAGCAGAAGAAAACAGCTTTGGCCAGGCACAGTGGCTCACGCCTGTAATCTCAGCACTTATGAGAGGCTGAGGTGGGAGGATTGCTTGAGCCCATGAGTTCGTGACCAGCCTGGGCAACATAGTGAGACCCTATCTCTACAAAAAACAAAAGAAAACAGCTGTATTGAGGTGGCTGTGTTACAGCTCTGTGACTGTTCCCGCAGAGCAGAGATACCCTGTAAGCAGCTCAGGGGCAGTTTTTGCAGTCATATTTAAACCCATTGTAATGACATGCTAATTAAAGGGTGGGTTACTGAGAAATTTTGGCGGGTTGAGGTAGCTCACGCCTGTAATCCCAGCACTTCGGGAGGCTGAGGAGGGTGAATTACCTGAGGTCAGGAGTTCAAGACCAGCCTGGCCAACATGGTGAAACCTCGTCTCTACTAAAAATACAAAAAATTAGCCAGGTGTGATGGTAAGTGCCTATAGTTCCAGCTACACGGGAGACTGAGACATGAGAATCGCTTGAACCTGGGAGGCAGAGGTTGCAGTGAACCAAGATCATGCCACTGCACTTCAGCCTGGGCGACACAGCAAGACTCTGTCCCAAAAAAAAATTTTTTTTTAATTTTTTAAAAGAGGAGCCAGGTCTCCAGAGTGATATTTATCAGGCATTGCACCAAAGAGCTTTAATGCATCATCCTCATTTACGTCTCTGAACCCTAGAAAGCAGGTGCTATCATTAGCTCCATTTTACAGATGGGGAAATTGAATAGTCACTTCCTAGTATGAGTTACGCAACCTTGGCCCTAGTGCCATGAAACTCACAGCCTGGAGGCAGGAGAATCACTTGAACCCGGAAGACGGAGATTGCAGTGAGCCGAGATCACCCACTGCACTTCAGCCTAGCAACAGAGCAAGACTCTGTCTCAACAAAAAAGAAAAAAGAAACTCACCGCCTGGTAAGTGACACAGACCTCCCCGTCCCTAGAGAATGGCAGACTCAGAGTGGGCAGAACTGGGACACAGAAGCTTAGAGGGCTGGGGAGACCAGAGGAGGCATTGCCCAGCCCAGGTGTCCAGGAGGGCTTCCTGGAGGAAGGGGTGGCTCAACTGTGATCTGAAATATGGTAACAATCAGATGAAGAATGGTGGGGGTGGGGGGAACGTTCTGGCCAGAGGGCCCAGCAAGTTCTAATGCCTGAAGGTGAGAACACATGGTTTGTTTGGAGTGGCTGCCAGGGTTCCACTGGCTGATGGGGAAGGGGAAAGGGGAAGCGATGTCAGAGCTGTCCTCAAAAGCCAGAGGCCTCAGGATTTAGTCATCCAGCCTCAAGAACATGAACACTGTCCTGACAACAATACCTGCAACAGGGTGTCAATCCATGTCATCTGTGGTAGCAGCAGACTGTGAGGGCAGGTTTCATTTCCTTCCTTGGGCCTTGAAAGAGCCAGAGATCGGTGGCTCACACCTGTAATCCCAGCACTTTGGGAGGCGGAGGCGGGTGGATCATAAGGTCAGGAGTTTGAGACCAGCCTGGCCAATATGGTGAAACCCTGTCTCTACTAAAAATACAAAAATTAGCTGGGCATGGTGGCATGCGCCTGTAGTCCCAGCTACTCAGGAGGCTGAGGCGGGAGAATCACTTGAACCCAGGAGGTGGAGGTTGCAGTGAGATGAGATTGGCCACTGTACTCCAGCCTGAAGAACAAGACTCTTTCTCACCAAAAAAAA
>NW_016107611.1:1062909-1069034 GCF_001604975.1 Cebus imitator
AAAGAAAGAGCCAGAGATGTGGAGGGAGAGAAAGAAGGAAAACAACTATGGTGAGGCACCACTACACCCCAGGTAGATGTGGGCACGGTGCGGGGACGGGAGGGAAATGAGAGACGGGACGTGCTTCTCCATGGCCGCAGGCTATTGGGGAAGGACAAGCAAGCTTATGTTTCCAGGGTTTTCTTTTCCAGCTCTTACATATGTATCCTCAGAGTACAGAAGATGAAAGCTTTGCCCTACCAAAACCATCAACCCCATTCTCTGTCTCTCACCACAGTGGCACCATAAAGAGGGCAGGACATGAGTTACACAGCCTTGGACTAGCTGCCGTGAAACTTACAGCCTGGTAGGTGACACAGACTCGTTCCTAAAGAATGACAAACTCACTACCATTTTCTTGTTTTTCTGTTTTGTTTTGTTTTGTTTTGTTTTGTTTTTTGAGACAGAGTCTCGCTCTGTTGTCTAGGCTGGAGTGCAGTGGCATGATCTCAGCACTGCATCCTCCACCTCCTGGGTTCAAGCTGTTCTCCTGCCTCAGCCTCCCGAGTAGCTGGGACTGCTGCAGGTGCACTGTACGCAGGCACCACCACATCAGGCTAATTTTTATATTTTTAGTAGAGATGGGGTTTCACCATGTTGGCTAGGATGGTCTCATTCTCTTGACCTTGTGATCCGCCCGTCTTGGCCTCCCAAAGTGCTGGGATTACAGGTGTGACCCACCACGCCTGGCCATCACTACCATTTTCTGTGTGAGGAACATGAGATTTAGCTCTGATGCAGCCGCTGCCCTGCGTAAAACTCTCTATAGCTCCTTACTGCCTGTGGCAGTAGTTCCTAATCAGGAGTGCCCAGCAAGGTAATAAGGCACCCCTGATCAGAAACAAGTTAGTGGCTCACTGCAGCCTCTAACTCCTGGACTCAAACAGTCCTCTCGTCGCAGCCTCCCAAAGTGCTGACATTTCAGGTCTGAGCCACTGTGCCATGCCATGCCCACCCTTTTCAGATGAAGAATCATAAGTCCCAGGAAACATGAATAATAATTGCTGCCATTTGTTCAGCAGTTAAATAAATAACTTTTTAAACCACATACTTTTTTTTTTTTTTTTAATAGAATCTCACTCTGTCACCTAGACTGGAATGCAGTGGTGTGATCTTGGCTAACTGCAATCTCCGCCTCCTCAGCTCAAGTCATTCAGCCTCCCAAGTAGCTGGGATTACAGGTTCATGCCACTACTGCCCAGCTAGTTTTTGTGTTTTTAGTAAAGACAGGGTTTCACCATGTTGGCCAGGCTGGTCTTGAACTCCTGACTTCAAGTGATCCACCCACCTCTGCCTCCCAAAGTGCTGGGATTGCAGACATGAGCCACCACGATCAGCCACATACAATTTGTTTCTGAATAACTTACTTAATTATCACCTCATGTTTTTAAAAGCCCCTATTTTGTGGATGAGAAAAAAGAGGCAAGAGAAGCAATACAGGTTGCTTAAGATTCCCAGCTACCAATGGGTGGAAGCAGAATTTGAACCAAGGGAGTCTCTGGAGCCCTCATCCCCAGCCTTCTCTTCTTGCTCTCCAGGTCTTTCTCCCTTTCTTCCCTGCTCCCAGGCCTCCTACATCACACCCTTCTGGACAAAGCTTCACATCTGACATTTTCCTTTTTGGGGTGGACAGAGTCTCACTCTATCACCCAGGCTGGAGTGCAGTGACGCAATCATCACTCACTGCAGCCTCAAACTCTGGGGCTTGAGGGATCCTCCAACCTCAACCTCCCAAGTAGCTGGGACTACAGGCATGTGCCACCCACCTGGCTCATTTTTAAATTTTTTGTAGAGATGGTGGGGGGGGGGTCTCGCTATGTTGCCCAGGCTGGTCTCAAACACCTGGCCTCCAGCAATCTTCCCACCTCAGCCTCCCAAAGTGCTAGGATTACAGGCATGAACCACAATGCCCAGCTGCACATCTGAAATTTTTAAACTTTGAGTCACTTCCATGAGCATTCCTGGGTAGAAGCCACTCCACGCCCTTACTTTGCTGGCCTGGGGGCTGGACAACAATTTGGCAATATCATCTAAACCAGGAATGCATGCCCTTTGACCCAGCAAATCTGTTTCTGGGAATAAAAATGACAGACACTGTCACATACATGGGAAATGCCATGGACATAATGACCCAGGGAAGCACAGACTGCAAATACAAAAGAGCTGGAAACACCCAAAAAGGCCCATCCCCTGAGGACAGTTTCGAAAATGACTCTGCAGTCACACAATGTCCTACTACACATCTGTAAATGAATGAGTGAATGAGGTAGCTCAATATGTCTGCCTATGGGAAAATCACCAAGATATGTTGCTAAGTTTAGTTCAGACCTGTCGCTAAGTTTAGTTCAGTTTAAGCCATTTAGTTCAGACTTGAAATTGAGCTAAGGAGTTTCTTGTTTAAGCTTTTTACAAACCATGATGTGAGGTGGTTTGTAAAAGAGACGGAACAATGCTACCATTTTATTTTTTTAATGGGAGAGGGAAGAATAAGGAAATGGATTCATATTTTTACAAGCTTCTTAGCGATCCTTTTGGATCCAGAGGTTTGAAAACCACAGCATGAAAAAGGATACCCACTGGGCGCGGTGGCTCACGCCTGTAATCCCAGCACTTTGGGAGGCTGAGGAGGGTGGATCACCTGAGCTCAGGAGTTCGAGACTAGCCAGGCCAACATGGTGAAACCCCATTTCTACTAAAAACACAAAAAATTAGCTGGGTATGGTGGCTCAGGCCTTTAATCCCAGCTACTTGGGAGGCTGACGCGCAAGAATCGCTTGAGCCTGGATGGCGGAGGTTGCAGTGAGCTGAGATCGCGCCATTGCACTCCAGGCTGGGTAACAGAGCAAGACTCCGTCTCAAAATAAACAAATACAAAAAAAGAGGATACCCACTGGAGATGTCCATTCACTGTTTATTCAGAGGATATTTTAGCACTTGAGTGAAGAAAATGTTTACAACTGATCCAAATACTCAAGGAATTTAGACTCTTGGCAGAGAAACACAGAAGCAAGCAGATATGCCCCAAACCGAACTTGCTTTTTTTTTTGTAAGCCTGCTTCTTCAGGGCAGCCTCTGACCCTCTGGGACCTGAGAGGATACCCTGGAGCCACAGGAGCTGGGGAGCCCTGAGAGGCGGGGGAACCCCAGATGGTGACGGCATCGTCCAGAGGAGGAACATGACGGCTACAGATTCCCCATTTGGAAATAGCAGAACAGGAGTGACAGAAAATTCAGAGATTTCCAAGAGACCAGCCTCCATGTTTCCATTTAGAAATTCACCTACATTCATCCAGGGTGAGAGACCCCAACCATCAGATGTGTCTTGAGCAAGCATCAGATCCAAGTCAAAGAGGGCACCCGGGGACAGAAACCTCCGAGCCAGCCAAAACCCAAAGGAGGGACTTTACAGAAAGCTACGGGAATGTGGGGCCGGGTACAGTGGCTCACGCCTGTAATTCCAGCACTTTGGGAGGCCAAGGTGGGAGAATCGCTTGAGGCCAGGTGTTCAAGATCAGCCTGAGCAACATAACGAGATGCCGTCTTTACAATAAATTTAAAAACTAGGAGTTATCACATACGCCTATGGTCTAAACTACTGGGGAGGTGGAGACAGGAGTAGTTGACCCCAGGAGGTGGAGGCTGCAGTGAGCAATGATGGTGACACTGTACTCCAGCCTCAGTGAAATAGTGAGATCCTGTCTAAAAAAATTTTTTTAATAAAAAGGATATAAGGATGTTAGAGAAGAGGGACCAGAGCTGCTGTTAGTCGGCCTCAGGGAGACCCTGGCTGGGACAGACACCTCTGGGGACCATGAAGTCTCTCAGGCTCCATCTCTGAGGGTATGGCTCTCCCAATCTCTCTCACCTCTCATTTCTCTCTCATCTCACTCTTGTCTATGCTGTGTCTCTCTTTCACTCTCTCTCTGTCTCTGTCTCCCAGTCCCTATCTCTGAGTGTGTCTCTCTGTTTCTCTCCCATTTCTTCCTCTCTCTGTCCCTCCCTCCTCCCCTCTCCCTACTGCAGCTTGGTCCATAACACTTATCTCCCCCAGACATGATGGAGTTCTCTGTGTTTATCTATTTATGGTCTGTTTCCTTCCACTAGAACACAGTCTTCATTAAAGGCAGAGATTTTTGTCTGTCTTATTTTCTGCTGTATCCCCAGTGCCTGAGTTACTGGCTGGCTTAATACATATACGTTGAATGAAGACTGAATGAATCACCATTCTCATGAACATTATTTTTTGATGGCAACTGTAAAGCAACAATAATAATAATCGCCACTGCTACTGCTGCTATTGTTGGTATATCTGCTTTTTATTTAGTTCAGACCTGAAACTGAACTAAGCAGTTTCTTGTTTAAGCTTTTTACAAGCCACGATGTGAGGTAAGTACTGTTAGTATGCTTTTTCTTTTTTCTTTTTGACATGGAGTCTCACACTGTCGCCCAGGCTGGAGTGCAGAGGCGGGATCTCGGTTCACTGCAACCCCACCTCCCAGGTTCAAGCGATTTTCCTGACTCAGCCTCCCTAGTAGCTGGGACTACAGGCATGTGCCACCATTTGTATTTGTAGTAAAGATGGGGTTTCGCCATGTTGACAAGGCTGGTCTTGAACTCCTGACCTACGGTAATCCACGCGCCTTGCCCTCCCAAAGTGCTGGGCTTACCAGCATCAGCCACTGAGCCTGCGCCCCCAACCCCCAACTTTTTTTTTTTTTGAAACGAAGTCAGGTTTTGTCACCCAAGCTGTAGTGCGGTGGCATTATGGTGGCTCACTGCAGCCTCTAACTCCTGAGCTCCCACAGTCCTCCCGCCTCAGCCTCCCAAAGTGCTGAGATTTCAGGCCCGAGCCACTGCGCCCTACTATGCCCATTTTTCAGGTAAAGAATCAGAGGGCCCTCGAGGAGAAGCCATTTTCCCAACATGAGAGCCCACGGGTTTGGGCTGCTTGGAAGCACAGCCTGGTGGGCTCAGGATCTGTCCCATCACGAGTTGGAACCTCGGCTCTGCCACGCTGCAACCCTGAGCCTCGGTTGCTGAATCTGTCCGCACGCCTCTGGAAAGTTGGCGTCGAGAAGCCGCCTCTTCTCATGCGCACCTAGGGAACCAGCGAGCGTACGTCTCCAGACTGAGGGCCGGGAGACACATGCGCAGATTGGGGCCCCCGCGCGCGGGGGCACCCGGCTGTCAGCTCCCCTCCTCGTCAGTCACTTGTCTGGAGCTTAAAGAAGCGGGTATTCCCCTTCCCAGGCACGGGGGGAGCCGCCCCGTGGGGATTCCAGGGCCCGAGCTCCGGGATCTGGACTCGCAGGAGCTGCGGCAGAGCGAGCGCGCCGGGGAGCGTGGAGGCGGCCCTCCCGCCGGGGCCCAGCTGCCCGGAGTGGCTGGTACGGCCCAAGCCATGGCGGCCGCCGGGTGGCCGCTGCTGCTGCTGCTGGCTCTGCTGGTGCTGTCCCCGTCACGCCCGGAAACCGGTGAGTGACCCCCGCGCAGTCCGGCGGCCCCGTCCTCACTCCCAGCTCCGCAACCCGACCGGGAACTCGGCCCCCCAAGTCCCCGAAGGTGACGGCGCCACCGAACCCCCATCTATGCCCTGGGGTTGGAAGGAACACGGGGACAGAGCAGGACCCGCCTCTTGGCCACCCGGATAGCTGCCTGAGTTGGGCTTCGAACTTCCTCGAAATCGGCAGGAACACGGGGCGAAGGCAGGACCCTCCTCTTAGCCTTAGCCACCTGGATGGCGGTGGGAGTTAGTTGGGTACAGAAATTCCTCGAAATTGGCAAGAACACCGGCTGGGCCCCCCCCCCCCCCAGAAAGGGGATAGAGTTGGGTACAGAAATTTTTCCAAAATGGCAAATGAATCAGGGAAAATCAGCAGACGGTGATTCAAGCCGAATTACCTCACTCAGGCTCCGGCTCACCACACTCAGGCCACACTCCCGCTGGGTATGCTGCAGAGTCTGCTGTGTCTGGGCAGAGAGGATGGTCGGTGTTGGGGAGGAGGACAGTGGGAGACACTTGACACCATTCCCCTTCTGACCCCAATGTTTGGAGGCCATTCATTCATTCTTTTTTTTTTTTTTTT
>NW_016107611.1:1069292-1086188 GCF_001604975.1 Cebus imitator
AGAGTCTCACTCTGTTGCCCAGCTGTAGTGCAGTGGCACTATCTCTGCTCACTGCGACCTCCACCTCCCGGGTTCAAGCGATTCTCCTGTCTCAGCCTCCTGAGTAGCTGGGATTACAAGCGCCTGCCACTAAGCCCAGCTAATTTTTTGTATTTTTAGTAGAGACGGGGTTTTGCCATGTTGGCCAGGCTGGTCTGGAACTCCTGACCTCGTGATTGCCCCATCTTGGCCTCCCAAAGTGCTGGGATTGCGGGCATGAGCCACCACACCCAGCCATTTTTTTGTATATTTAGTAGAGACAGGGATTCATCATGTTGGCCAGACTGGTCTCAAACTCCTAATATAAGTATATATATTATATATTATAATTTTATATATAATTATATATTACATGTTATATATTTATTAATAAATATATAATATAAATTTATATTATATATTATATAGTATATTTATTAACTATTTTAAATATATAGTATATATTTATAACATATATTATTTATATAATAATGTTATCAATATTTAATGAGTACATATATATATATAGTGTGTGTGTGTGTGTGTGAGAGAGAGAGAGAGAGAGAGAAACAGGGTCTTGCTCTGTTGCCCAAGCTGGAGTGCAGTGACACAGTCCTTGCTCACTGCAAACTCAAGTTCCCAGGCTCAAGCGATCCTCTCACCTTGGCATCTGGAGTAGCTGGGATAATAGGTGTTCACCACCACACCTGGCTAATTTCTTTGTGTTTTTGTTGGAGATGGAGTTTTGCTATTCTCCCCAGGCTGATTGCAGCCAGGCACAGTGGCTCATGCCTGCAATCCCAGTACTTTGGGAGGCTGAGATGGGAGGATCACTTGAGCTTAGGAATTTAAAACCAGCCTGGGCAACATGGCAAGACCCCATCTCTACAAAAATAATTAAATAAACATTTAAAAATTAAAAAGAATGAATAGGACTATGTTTATTAGTCTCAATAAGAGCTGACATATATTAAGACCTACTATGTGCTAAGGCCCTTAGCAGAAAGATTTTCATATAGGACCTAGGGGATCAGAGGTCAGACCCTGACTACAGACCACCCAGGTTCATATCCCACCTCTGCCACTAGACCTCCATATGACTTGGCTGACACTGCACTCTGTGTGTCAGTTTCCTTACCTGTAAAATGATGCTGACAGTACTGTTTGCCTCACGAACTAAATGCCAAGAGGTATGTAAAGTGCCCAGAAGAGCCCCTGAGCTGTGTCAGCACCCTGTGAATGTCCGCTGTTGTAAGTTTCATTTTACTAACTAGGAAAAAGAATCAGAGAGGTTAAGTAACCTGCCTGAGACCTCACAGCAGAGATCTGAAGGAACCCAAAACTCCTGGCCTATAATTGCCTTCCTTTTGTGCCACGATCCCCTACATTCTTCCAGCCAGGACCCACCCAGAGTAATACAGTGTTTCACAGATTTGAAGACCCAGGAGTTCTCCCCGTTTTCTACATTGGGAACAGCAAGTTGTGCTGTAAATTACAGCAGTCATAGTATGTGAAACCTACAACACCGGTGTGATGAAAAAGTTCTGGGCCGGATGTGGTGGGTCACACCTGTAATCCCAGCACTTTGGGAGGCAGAGGCGGGCAGATCACGAGGTCAAAAGATCAAGATTACGAGATTTTCCTGGCCTATGTGGTGAAACCCCATCTATACTAAAAATACAAAAAATTAGCCATGCCTGGTGGCACGCCCCTGTAGTCCCAGCTACTCAGGAGGCTGAGGCAGGAGAATGCTTGAACCCAGGCATCGGAGGTTGTAGCGAGCCAAGATCTCACCACTATACTCCGGCAGCCTGGCATCAGAGTGAGACTCGGTCTCAAAAAAAAAAAAAAAAAAAAGAAAAGAAAAAGTTTTGGAGCCATTCAGTGGTAGTGGTTGCACAACATCGTGAAATGTACATAGTGCCACTGAATTGTGTGCTTTAAATGGCTTAAATGGTAAATTTAGTGTGTGTGTGTGTGTATTGTTTGTTTTTAATGTGGAGTCTGGCCCTGTCACCCAGGCTGGAGTGCAATGGTGAGATCTAGGCTTACTGAAACCTCCGCCTCCTGGGTTCAAGCGATACTCCTGCCTCAGCCTCCCGAGGAGCTGAGATTCCAGGCTCTCACCACCACGCCCAGCTGATTTTTTGTATCTTTAGTAAAATTGGGTTTCACCATGTTGGCCAGGCTGGTCTAGAACTCCTGACCTTATGAGCCGCCCACCTCAGCCTGCCAAAGTGCTGGGATTACAGATGTGAGCCACCGCACCGGCGGTAAATTTAATTTTTTAAACCACAGTATTTACCACAATTTTTAAAATCGATGATGCCGAGATTGAGGCAAATACGGTAATAATAGAGGAAATATGATAATAAATAGCCAAAAAGTGAAAGGGCACGACCATCCCAGACGCCCTAACCCTCCTCGCCTGTCATGACCCCAAGTTGTGCCCCAGTTCCCCCTCTCCCCACCTCCCACCGCCCACCAGGGATCCAGGGTCCCAGCGTGCCAGTGCATGCCCGGGTGCCAGCCCTCCCGGATCCCCTCCCTATCTGGCCCTGGAACGCCCCCGATCTGACACCTTCTCTTCGGTTTTCCGCAGGAGACATCGTCCTGAAGGCGCCCACCCAGGTGCACGGCTTCTTGGGCGACTCCGTGACGCTGCCCTGCCAGCTGCAGCTGCCCAGCACGGAGGTGACGCATGTGTCACAGCTGACTTGGACGCGGCTCGGTGACTCCCGCAGCGTGGCCGTCTTCCACCGTACTCAGGGTCCCAACTACCCGGAGTCCGAACGGCTGGAATTCGTGGCCGCCAGGCTAGGGGCGGAACTGTGGGATGCCTCGCTGAGGGTGTTGGAGCTGCGCGCCGAGGATGAAGGCAACTACACCTGCCTGTTCGTCATGTTCCCGCAGGGCAGCAGGAGCGCGGTTACCTGGCTCCGAGTGTTCGGTGAGGGGGGGCGCGTTGGGGGCAGGGGCTGAATGAAAGGCGGAGATTTGGTGGGAGGATCAGGGAGGTAGGTACAGAGCGGGAAGGCCCGGGAGGGAGGGAGATTCCCTCCACAGCGGATTCCCTGGGACTAAAGGAAAGGGCAGGGCAATGATGAGGGGTGGAGTGGGGGAGGCTAGCGGTGGAGGGGCTACAGGGCAGGAAGAGAGGAGAGATCACCGGGAGGAAGGACCCCCAAGCCTGGGATCAGAACACCTTGAGGGAGGGGAAGGAGCATATTGGAAAGGGGGCTGGGAGGGCACTGGGAAGGGAGGAGGCCTGCGTGGCGGCTTCTGGGTCCCTCCTTTCCTCATCTGTAAAAGGATTGGTGACAATAGCATCACTCTTGGAAAGCTGTCATGAGTGTCCAGGTGAAGGCTTAGAGCAGAGGTGCTTCATGGCCCATGTGAGCTCCTTAGAGTTGTCAGTTACTGTTACTTTATTTAGTGAAGAAGGAGAAAGTTGAAACAGACAGAACAGCAAAGATCCTCATACCCAAAAGAGGAGGGGGTCATGCGTTCATTTTCTTGAGCTCCATGAGGCCATCCTCCTGGAACTTGAGCAAGAAGTCTCTGTGCCTCAGTTTCCTCATCTGTGGGATGGGGATCACCATAAGGATTCAAAATAACTGACTCTTTTTTTTTTTTTTTTTTTTGAGACAGAGTCTTGCTCTGTCGCCCAGGCTGGAGAACAGTGGTGTGAGCTCACTGCAGCCAGGAACTCCTGGTTTCTAGGAATGCTCCTGCCCTTCCTGTAGCTGGAATTACAGGAATGTGCCCCCATGCCTGCCTTTTTCATTGCTGGTGTTTGGTTTTTAAGTTTATGTGCCAGGAACTATTCCAGGCTTGTGCATGAGCAATTCATGAAATTTCAAGGGTTTGCAACGGGCACACAGCTTCCAATCAAAGGCAACTCTTGTCACTCCAACAAGCCTGGGATTCTGGGTATCATGGTTTATAGGATGAGGTAAAACAGAAACAGTGAGTCAAGTTAAGGAGAAACCTTGGGTAAATAATAATACAGGTAATGATGGGGAAGGAAGTCCCAGGTTTGGGAATCACCAGGATGATGATTAAGAGATGGTCAAGGTGGTTTTGGAGTCGAACAGACTTTATGTGAAAGTCTAGCTCTGCTGCTTATAGCTATGTGACCGTGGGCAAGACACTTCCCTTCTCAACTTCAGAGCTCAGGCTTCCTCTCTTCCCCTGAGCCCCAGACTAGGATAACCCCCTCTGGGTTTCCCCGTCCCAGCCCTGCCTTTTCCAAGTCATCACTGCCTGGAAAAGAGTATTTCTGCCCCTTGGACTGAGTACCCATAAGGGCAGAACCAGGGTTATTTTGGTCACTGCTGGGCCCCAGCACTTTCCACCAAATAATATTTATTGAGCACTTATTATGTGCCAAGTACCACTCTTAGAGCTTTACCAGAATATTCTCATGCCTGTGATCCCATCATTATCTCCTGTTGACAGACAAGGAAACTGAGGCACAGACTTGCCCAAGGCCACCCAGCTGCTCAGGGACAGAGCTGGGGTTTGAACCATGCCATCCTGTACATTTTTGTGGTTTTTTTTTTTGAGACAGAATCTCGCTCTGTTGCCCAGCTGGAGTGCAGTGGCGCAGTCCTGGCTCACTGCAACCTCTGTCTCCTGATTTCAAGCAACTATCCAGCCTCAGCCTCCCAAGTAACTGGGATTACTGGCATGTGCCACCATACCCTGGCTAATTTTTGTATTTTTAGTAGAGACAGAGTTTCACCATGTTGGCCAGGCTGGTCTCGAACTCTTGACCTCAAGTGATCCACCCACCTCAACCTCCCAAAGTGCTGGGATTACAGGTGTGAGCCACCATGCCCAGCCACCATACCATCCTGTACCCTTAATGAATCCCTCTCTTCTACCATGGAGGGGTTCATTGGATGACCTGTTGCTTTTGTTCCTCTTCCTAGCCAAGCCCCAGAACACAGCTGAGGCTCAGAACGTCCAGCTCACCGGAGAGCCTGTGCCCGTGGCCCGATGCGTCTCCACAGGGGGTCGCCCGCCTGCCCGAATCACCTGGTACTCAGACCTGGGCGGGATGGCCAATATGAGCCAGGAGCCAGGGCTCCTGTCTGGCACAGTCACCGTCACCAGCCTCTGGATTTTGGTTCCCTCAAGCCAGGTGGATGGCAAGAATGTGACCTGCAAAGTAGAGCATGAGAGCTTCGAGAAGCCTCAGCTGCTGGCTGTGAACCTCACCGTGTACTGTGAGTGTGCCCAAGTCAGCCACGGCGAGAACCCCTGCCGGGCCGCCCCCACCCCTGTCTACACTGACTCCCCAAGGCACTGTAGGCATTGCTTCCATAATCTGCACGGGCTCCCCTGACTACTGTCTGCACGGCCCACCCCCACTGTCTACACCAGCTCCCCTGGGCCATAAACATCACTGCCCCTATTGTCGACACCAGCTAATTGGGCCACAGTCAATGCTGACACCCAGATTGTCTTCCCTCTTTTTTTTTTTTTTTTTTTTTTTTTTTTGAGACAGAATCTCACTCTGTTCCCAGGCTGGAGTGCAGTGGTGCAATCTCAGCCCACCACAACCTCTGCTTCTTGAGTTCAAGCAATTCTCCTGCCTCAGCCTCCCGAGTAACTGGGATTACTGGTGTGACTGTGGCTCCTCTAGCCACTGTCTACACTGGCACACTCTGTTGACTCCCTTGAGCACAGTCTGCACTGCCCCCAAACATTGGCTATACCTGCTTCCCCAGGCAACTATCCACAATGACCTTCCCCGCGTTGGCTCTCCTGGCCACTGTCAGCGCTGCCTCCCTCATTGTCTACACCCACTCCCTTGTGCATTTTTCTTTTTTTTTTTTTGAGGCAGAGTCTTACTCTGTCACCCAGGCTGGGGTGACCTCGGCTCACTGCAACCTCCGCCTTCCATGCTCAAGCCATTCTCCTGCCTCAGCCTCCCAAGTAGCTGGGACTACAGGCACATGCCACCACGCCCAGCTAATTTTTTGTATTTTTAGTAGAGATGGCGTTTTGACTTGTTATCCAGGATGATCTCTATCTCCTGACCTCGTGATCTGCCCTCCTCAGCCTCCCAAAGTGCTGGCATTGCAGGCGTGGGCCACCGCGCCCAGTCGTAGGCACTCTCTAAAGTGCCCCCTCCCATTGTCTACACTGCCTCCCTGGGGAACTGTCTGCATTCACCTCCCACACTGTATCTACCGGTTCCCCTGAGCCACGATCAACGGTCTCCCCTGGGTGCTGGCTGCACTGATCTTCCCACATTGTGTGTGCTGGCCAACCTGAGCAGTGTCTGAAGCCTAGCCCCCTAGTGTAGTCTACACATCGCCCTGCCCAGTATTGTCTACACTGGCTCATCTACAGGCTGTCCAGTCTCACCCCCCATCACCACACTGGCCTACACAGCCCCCTCACACCATCTGTCCTGGTTCTCCTGCACAGCGTCACCTCCACTAGCTCCCTCATGGTGCCATTGACATTGACACCCACACATTTATCTCCACTGATAGCCCCAGGCACTCTCTCACCAGTGCTGTCTAACAGAAATAGCATGCAATCTGCATAGAGGACTTTAAATTCTCCAGCAGCCATCCATTACAAAATTACAAGAAAGAGATGAAATTGATTTGCGTATTTACTTATCTGTTTATTTATCTGAGATGGGTTCTTCTTCTGTTACCCAGGCTGGAGTGTGGTGGCCAGCTCACTGCGGCCTTGACCTCCTGGGCTCAGGCAATCCTCCCACCTCAGCCTCAGTCTCCTGAGTAGCTGGGACCACAGGCATGTGACACCATGCCCAGCTAATTTATTTTTATTTATTTATTTATTTTGAGACAGAGCCTTGCTCTGTTGCCCAGGCTGGAGTGCAGTGGTGCAATCTTGGCTCACGGCAACCTCCGCCTCTCAGGTTCAAGTAATTCTCCTACCTCAGCCTCCCCAGTAGCTGGGATTACAGGTGCCCACCACCATGCCTGGCTAATTTTTGTATTGTTAGTAGAGACAGGCTTTCACCATCTTGACCAAGCTGGTCTCGAACTCCTGATGTGATTCGCCCATCTTGGCCTCCCAAAGTGCTGGGATTATAAGCGTGAGCCACTGCACCCAGCCTAGTGTATTTTTTATAGTGACAGGATCTCCCTATATTGCCCAGGCTGGTCCCAAACTCCTGGGCTCAAGCAGTCCTCCTGCCTCGACCTCCCAAGGTGCTGAGATTACAGGCATGAGCCACTGTGCCTGGCCAAAATTAATTTTAATAGTTTACTTACCCCGATATACCCAAAATATTATTTCAACTTGTAATTCGTTTCTAAAATTTTTTCTTGAGATCTCTCCCATTTATTTTGCCCTAGTAAGCCTTTGAAATCGGGTGTGTATTTCAGCCTGGCCATATTTCCAGGGCTCAGTTGTCACATGTTGCCAGTAGGTTCCATATTGGAGAGCATAGATCTAGACTAAGCTCCCACATCGTCTATACTGGCTCATCCAAATACTGTCTACACACACAGACACACACACACACAGCCTGTTTTAATTTCACCAGCTCCCTGGGACACACTCTATATATGGGAGTGATCTCACCCCCACCCCAGCATTTTGAACACTGGCCGGACATTATAGCATCTGCTGTGATATTCTAACGCCAGGTCTACACTGGGCCTGTCACTAATATCCACACAAGCACTTCTAGGCATCATCCATACTGTTCCTTCCATCTTTGTTTATACTGCCTGCTCCCCCGCCAGGCAATTGGTACACAGATTCCCTCATGTGCTGTCTATACTGGAGTCCCTCCATGCTGACTCCTACCCCTCACCCCCCAACAAACCTTGTCCTGCTGACCTTCCTCCTGAGGACGCTGAAGGATCTTCACTGTCAGTCATGTCTGGGATGGCTGAGCAGCTCCCTAGAGCAGGGTGATTTATCCAGGACCCTTTCCCACAGGACTTGTCAGAGCCTTGAATACACTGCTGTGTGTTACGAGTGTCAGTTGCCTATGAGTGAGACAAGGAGGCTTTTTCCCGCAGGACACCCAACACATACCTGGACCAGGCTACCTAGGAAAGCTGGGGGAGAAAAGCAGGTCCTCAGAAGCCTTCTCCATGTCCCCACTGACCAGGGACTCCCAGGCTTCTGCTCTCTGTGGCACCCCATCTCCCTAGACCCCTCCTAGGCCTCTCCAGCTCCCATTGTTCCCCAAACATGTCCAGACCTTTTCCTGCAGTAATGTGAATCCCGCATAGCCCTAGGCCCACCAAAGGCTCCCTGTCTCTGAACCTCTGTGTCCACTTCATGCAGATCCCCCAGAGGTATCCATTTCTGGCTATGATGGCAACTGGTACCTTGGCCAGACTGAGGCCAGCCTGACCTGCGATGCTCACAGCAACCCAGAGCCCACAGGCTATGAGTGGAGCACGTGAGTCCTGGGTCTTAGGAAAGAGGGGCTTGGGGCCTGGACTCCTGGGTCTTAGGGAAGAAGGGCTGGGGGTCTGGACTCCTGGGTCTGAGGGAGGAGGGGGCTGGGTCCTGCACTCCTGGGTCTGAGGGAGGAGGGACTGGGGGCCTGGACTTCAGGATCTGAGGGAGGAGGGGCTGGGGCTCTGTCACCCAGGCTGGAGTGCAGTGCCATGATCATAGCTCACTGCATCCTGAACCTCCCTGGGCTCAGTGATCCTCCCACTTCAGCCTCCTGAGTAGCTGGAACTACAGGCACGGGCCACCACACTCAGCTAATTTTGTTGTATTTTTTGCAAAGACAGGGTTTTGCCACATTGCCCAGGCTGGTCTCAATCTCCTGGGCTCAAGCAATCAACCCACCTCAGGCTCCCAAAATGCTGTGATCACAGGTGTGAGCCACCTTGCCCAGCCTTAGGCCTTTTTCCTTATTACAAAAATAACTCGTGTCCGCTGTAGAAATGTCAGGCCATTGAGTTATGAGCAAAAAGAAGACAGCAGCACCTCTAGTCAAGTGTACCCAGCTACCTCCAGAAATACCCAGTGGCCCTTATTATACACCCTTCTGTCTTTTTTCTCTGTGTTTCTAAACAAAAACTGGAATTATGCTATACATATAATTTTGAAACTTTTCCTCTATCTTGTGAATACCTTTCCATCTCAAAGCACACAGGTCCGCAAGCCCATTTCAATCCACATATTGTATTAGGAAGATTGTCAAACATACAGGAAAATCCTAATTTTCCAGTGAACACTTAAGATTCCACCATGTGGATTCCCCCACTAACATTTTACTCTGCTTGCTTTATCACATTTCTGTGATTCCTTCTGTCCCTCTATTCACCCATCAATCATATTATGCATTTCAAAGCACCCTCAGCTCCCCTGCTTTGTTCTTTTTTTTTTTTTTTTTTTTTTTTTTTTATTGAGATGGAGTTTCGCCCTTGTTACCCAGGCTGGAGTGCAATGGCGCGATCTCGGCTCACTTTTTTTTCTTAAACAAGGCCTCACTCTGTTGCTCAGGCTGGAGTGCAGTGGCACAATCACAGCTCACTGAAGCCGTGAGCTCCTGGGCTCAAGTGATCCTCCAGCCTCCCAGATAGTTGGAACTACAGGGTACACACCACCACACTTGGCTAACAGGGCCCCTTTTTTAATGTTGCTGGGATTTCATCACCTTTAAAAAAAAAATTTAAGAAATAGAGATGAGATCTCACTATGTTGCCCAGGCTGGTCTTGAACTCCTGAACTCAAGCAGTCCTCCCGCCTGGGCCTCCCAAAGTGCAGGGAAGAGATTCCAACATACGTGGATGTCATCAGTTATTTAACCATCAGTACAGGACACAGATGTCAGTTTCCATTTTCAACTCTGCAAATGCCATGGTGGTGACCATCCCCCGTGGTCATTTGTCAGTTGTCAGCGGAAGGAATTGCCGGTCAGAGGTTTTTGATGGTGTGATGGTGCCTTTCCTGTCCTACCTCAAAGCACCACAATTCAGCCTCTTGAGGCAGATGGCTGCGTTTGCATCCCAGCTTTGCAGAGTGCCCAAAGCCCAATACTTCCATCTCTACCTCTGTTCATTAAACTCGTGTTCCTTGACGACTACTGTGTGCCAGGTGCAATTAACCAGCATATAGTAGTCAATAAAACAGACCAGATTTGCTCCCCATATGGAGCTTCCATTCTAGTGGGGAAAACAACAAGAAGCAAGATAAAGTCGTAAAGTGTGTAGAGTGTGTGCAATGGTGATAAATACCATGGAGAAGATAAAGCAGAAAAGGGGATGGGGGCCAGGCGCCATGGCTCATGCCTGTAATCCCAGCACTTTGGGATGCTGAGACGGGAAGATCACTTGAGGCCAGAAGTTTGGGACCAGTCTGGCCAACACAGTGAAACCCCATCTCTACCAAAAAAAGAGACAAAACTTAGCTGGGTGTGGGAGGACGCACCTGCAGTCCCACCTACTCAGGAGGCTGAGGTGGGAAGATTGCATGCACCCAGGAGGTAGAGGCTGCAGTGAGCCAAGATGGTGCCACTGCACTGCAGCACAGGTGACAGAGTGAGGCCCTGTCTCAAAAAATAATAAAATTAGAGAGGCAGAGAGAGAGAATGGGGATGGGAAGGGTGGTCATCACAGCTGAAATAGGGTGGCCAAGTGAGATGTTACTAAGGTGAAGGAGGTGAGGGTGAGCTCTGTGGGTACGTGGGGGCAAAGCATTCTAGCAAAGGGAACAGTATAGGCAAACCCATTTCTTTTTTTTCTTTTGAGGCAGAGTCTCACTCTGTCATACAGGCTGGAGTGCAGTGGCGCAGGCCCAGCTCACTGCAACCTCCACCTCCCTGGTTCAAGCAATTCTCTGCCTCAGCCTCCTGCGTAGCTGGATTTACAGGCGTCGGCCACCATGCCTGGCTAATTTTTGTATTTTTAGTAGAGACGGGGTTTCACCATCTTGGCCAGGCTAGTCTTGAACTCCTTACCTCGTAAACCACCTGCCTCGGCCTCCCAAAGTGCTGGGATTACAGGCGTAAGTAAGCCACTGAGTCCGGCCAGGCAAACCCATTTCTATCCATCAGTCCCTGCATAAGCAAACACCCAGGACACCTAACTGGAGAGTTTGAGGACCAGCAAGGCCACTGTGGATACAGAGGCGGGAACAAAGGGGAGGGTCGTGGAAAACAGGGGCAGAGGTAGCAGGGGCCAGGTCACGTGGGGCCTGTGACACGGAGGAGAGTTCGGTTTTACTCTGAGCCAGGCTGAGCCACCAGAGGGTGCTGAGCTGAGGGATGGGAACTGATTTAGGGTTCACAGGCGACCTCTGGTGGCCAAGTGGGGAACAGACGAGGGGGCGAGGGCAGAAATGGAGCCCAGCGTGGAGGCGGCTACTGGGGGCCAGGATGTACCGGGTCAGAGCAGGGAGGCAGCCGTGGAAGCCCTGAGGAGCGGTAGGATTCTGGATAGATCTTAGGGCAGGGCCTAAGGATTGGCTGATGGATTGGGCGTGGGCATGAGAGGAAGGGAAGAGTCGGGGGTCGGGGGGGTCCTCCAGAATTGCTCTCAGCTTATATCATAGAGGGCATGAGGGTTTCTGGCAAGTAGTGGGTGCTCAATCACTGTCACTCCAGACTCGCAGCAGAAACCCTTCTGTCTCTCCCAGAACCATGGGTCCTCTGCCACCCTCTGCTGTGGCCCAGGGCGCCCAGCTCCTCATCCATCCTGTGGACAAGTCAATCAACACTACTTTCATCTGCAACGTCACCAGTGCCCTAGGAGCTCGCCAGGCAGAACTGACTGTCCAGGTCAAAGGTGAGGAACTCCCTGGGTGGAGAGAACAGGGACCAAAGGAAGAGGTCGCGGCAGGGTTCCCTCTCCAATGCTGTGAACCAATCACAGCAGCCGGCTCCCATCCTTCTCCTAAGCCTTCTCACGAAAGGACCAGTGAGGCCAGCTTTACTCTCCTGTTAACTCCATACCTATACCGCTGGTACCATTGTTCAGCTACCTGAATACACTCCCTCCGCACACCCAGGTTGGGATAGATGTGGAATCCCTCTCTCTCAGGGACTCAGGCCTTTCCAAATGTAGTAGGCAGAACTCTATCAATTGCAGTTGACAGAAACACAACTCAAAGTAGTCTAAGAAAAAAAGCAAACAAAAATCCAGGATTTTATTGAAACGTCACCTTCAGGTATGATTAGATACAGGGGTTCCAACTATCTAATCCAGGAACTTTTATTTTATACATCTCTTATCTCTGCTTTTCGTTGTACTGGCTTGATTCTCAGGAAGACTCTGTCCTCAGGGAAGCAAGATAGCCCTCAGCAATAACAGGCTTACATCCTACCAGAATAGCAACAGCAGGAGAGAAAAAAAACGCCATTTTCAATAACTGTAGCCAAAGTCCCAGGGCTGGCTCTCATTGGCCCAACTTAGGCCACAGCCCACCTATGAACCAATCACAGCAGCCAGGGAGAATGGAATGTTCTGATTGGCCAGGGCTGTGTCAAAGTCCCATCCTAGGAACCAGAGGGTAGGATCCAGTCCACCTGAATCAAATAGACTGAAGCAGGTGGAGTGGTGGCTCCATAAGGAAATTTGAGATGCCATTTCAAGAATGAGGGATAAACCCCAAGAGTTTCCTTACCTAAAAACCTGTTTCCTTCTCTTTCAGAGGGCCCTTCCAGTGAACCCCCAGGCATGCCCAAGAACAACATCCTCCTCCTGATTCTGGGACCGCTGGTTGTTCTGGCCCTGCTGGGGGGTGGGCTTTATTTCTATTGGTCCAGACGTTCCCGTAAGTTCCTTTGGCGTTGCCATCTGTCTCCACGAGTGAGCATCACCAGAGCTGCCATAATGGAGCACCTACTGTGTGCTTGGCTCTGTGCTAAGCCCTTCCCGTGTGCCTCTCACTGAATCCTCACCCCAGTGCCATGAGGTTTTCCCCATTTGACCAACGAGGGTGCAGAACCAGGGAATCCCGTTCACTGCTTCACTGATTACATTTACAAGTATTTACAGAGTGGGAGAAGATGTTATCTGGCCTGAGGCTTCAGCACTTCATTCAGGTGATGTGGGTGGGAGTCCCTGCTAGAAGGATGGGGGTGAAATCATGCTTAACCCCTCAGCCTTACTCTATCTGCCTTTTTCAGGAGTGACTCTAGGAGGAGGTGGCAGGAACTGGCACCTCTGATCCTCAGCTCTAACAGGGTCTGATGCTTTCACACCTCAAGAGATTTGTATAGGCCGTTCCCCTGCCTGGGTCACCCTCCCATGGCTCCTTCTGGAGAAGTGCACCAGCTAATTCTGTAATCAGAGGAGTGATACTTTACTGAGCACTGTCCATGTGCTGCTTTATATGTACGACCTCCTGGATTTTAATTTTTAATTTTTACTTTTGTTTATTTATTTATTTTGAGGCAGGCTGTCACTACAACTTCCTTGATTTTAATATTTATTTATTTTTGAGGCAGGCTGTCACTCTTTCACCCAGGCTGTAGTGCAGTGGCACGACCTCAGCCCACTGCAGCCTCCATCTCCCAGGTGCAAGCGAATCTCGTGCCTCAGCCTCCCGAGTAGCTGGGATTACAGGCGTGCACCACTGCACCCAGCTAAGTTTTGTATTTTCAGTAGAGACGGGGTTTCACGATGTTGGTCAGGCTGGTCTCCAACTTCTGACTTCATGATTCACCGCCTTGGCCTCCCAAAGTGCTGGGATTACATGCGTGAGCCACCATGCCTGTTTTTGTTTGTTTGTTTGTTTGTTTTTTCTCTCTGTTGCCCAGACTAGAGTGCAGTGGTGTGATCTCAGCTCACTGCAGCCTCACCCTCCCAGGTTCAGGTGATTCTCCCACCTCAACCTCCTGAGTAGCTGGGACTATAGGCGTGCACTCCCAGGCCCGGCTAATTTTTTGTATTTTTAGTAAAGTTGGGGTTTTGCTGTGTTGCCCAGGCTGGTCTTGAACTGGACTCCAGCAATCCACCCACCTTGGGGAATTCCTCCCAGAGTACTGGAATCCTCCCAGAGTGCTGGAATTACAGGCGTGAGCCACCATGCGTGGCTAAGAGCAGGCGTTTTTGTCTGTTTTGTTCACAGCTGTGTCCCCAGCACCTAGAATATACCTGGCACAAAGTAGACATTTACCATTTGCTGAATACTACTACTGTTTGCTAAATAAACCCCTGTTCAGTAGTTTAGGAAACTGAAACCAGAGAGGTTAAGTCACTGGGCTAAGGTTACACAGCTCCTAAAGGACAGAGATGGAATTTGAACCCATCCATCTGGTTCCAGAGCCCAGGCTCGATATTTATGGATCTTTATTTAATTAATGGATATTTAAAGAATCTAATTTTTGTATTTTTAGTAGAGACAGGGTTTCACCATGTTGGCCAGGCTGGTCTTGAACTCCTGACCTCATGATCCATCCACCGCAGCCTCCCAAAGTGCTGGGATTACAGGCGTGAGCCATGGTGCCCGGCCTACACTGTCATTTATTTTATTTTTTATTTTAGAGGCAGGGATCTTGCTGTCTTGCATAGGCTGGTCTCAAATCCTTGACAAGCACACCCACCATCCCTGTGTGACAAACGTGTGTAGCGTTAAGGGAAGTGGCACCCCATGTAATGGCAGAGGCAGAACTTGGCATTTTCAGGGCCCTGACACCCGGGCATATCTTCTTCCCAGCTTCCCAGCCTTGTTCCTTCCTGACGACTTCCCCTCCTATTTCCCCAGGTCCGATGGCTGCCAGCACCTCGGATAATAGGGTAAGTGCAGTGTGGGAGCTGAGGAGGGGGTGGGGTCTGCACGAACTACAAACCAGACGTCTCCACATGCCCAGCCCAGCCTCAGGAGCCTGGGTCTTCTGGGTCTTTTCTCCTGCTGCCTTAAGCAGTATTTCCCAACCCTTCCTGCTGGGCAGAATCCCCTCTAGAGTTTGCTAAGATGCAGCCCCCGACAGTGTGGTCTGTGCTGAGGCCAGGGAATCTGCATTTTAATATCGGCCCTCCCCACCAACTCCACCCTTGGCCACACCTTAAGAAGCACTGCCCTGGCTTCCAGGGAGAGGGAAGGGGACAGGCCTGTAGTTCTTTGCACATTGGTCTTCGGTGGGAAGATGTTCTTTGATTTTGTTTAAAAGAGCCCTGAGGCTAAGGTTTGAAAACTCTTTTCTAATAAAATAAAATTAAAAAAAAAAAAAAAGAAAACAAACGAAAACTCTCTTCCAGCCCGTCTCCTATGCCCCTGTGGCCAACTCTTCCCAGGATTCCCAGACAGAGGTCACAAGGTGACAGCATCGGGTCTGAGCGGGGAGAGACTGGAGCTGGCAAGGACGTGGGCCTCCAGAGTTGGACCCCATCCCCACAGATGAAGACCCCTCCAAAGAGACCGGCCTCCTTCCCGTTCCAGACCTCAAAACGAGGTGGTAGGTGCATGTTCAGAGGTCTCCAAGACCACCCTGAGCTCATTTGCTAGAAGGACTCACTGGACTCAGGAAAGCTGTTAAGTTCCCAGTTACGGTTTATTACAGCGAAAGGACAGAGATTAAAATCAGCAAAGCGAGGTGCTGCCCAGCACACGTTCCGGGAGAGATGAGCCAACAGCTTCCAGCTGTCCCTTCCCAGTGGAGCTGTGTAGGCAGCACCTGATTCTCACAGCAACGACATGTGACAACACACAAGAAATACTGCGAACCAGAGCAGTTCACTCGAGACCTTCGTGTCCAGAGTTTTTTGTTTGTCTTGAGGCAGGGTCTGGCTCTGTTGCTAGACTGATGTGCAGTGGTGAGATCACAGCTCATGGCAGCCTTGACCTCTGAGGTCCAAGTCATCCTCCCACCTCAGCCTCCTGAGTAGCTAGGACCACAGGCATGTGCCACCATGTGTGGCTAATCTTTTTATTATTTGTAGAGACAGGGTATCCCTATGTTGTCCAGGCTGGTCTCAAAGTCTTGGCCTCAAGTGTGATTTCTGCTTCAGCCTCCCAAAGTGCTGAATTAAGCAGCTCACCACCCACATGGCTGACCTCATGCATCAAGCCAATACCATGTGGCCCAAGGCCCCCCCACCATAAATCACAGCATTAGCATGATCAGTTCAGATGGGCTATCAGGCAGGGTCTTCCAAGAGCTTAGAGTTGAATGCCCAGGAGCTGAGAATAAAGGGCCCCATCTTTCTTTGCGCAAGGCTAAGCCTTTCCTGCATAGTGGACCACACAGAAGGGTGTGGACCCCCAGAGAATTTGGGTAAAAATTTGGCCTCTGGCCTTGAGCTTCTAAGTGTCTGTATCTGTCAGATCTCTGTGGTTACAAGAAACAGCCACTGACCCTGGTCACCAGAGGCTGGAACTCAGACCACAAGCAGCTGCCTGGGCGTTGTCCAAGGAGCAGAGACGCGAACTTGGAGAAGGTTGTCAGCTGCAGCCACTTTCTGCCAGCATCTGCAGCCAGCAAGCTGGGGCTGGCAGGAAATAACCCACAAAAGAAGCAAATGCTATTTCCAGCACAAGGGGGAGGGATGCAGGGAGAGGTGGTGCTGCGGTTGCTCAGGACACACTCTATAGGGCCAAGATGCAGGAGACCCAAGACCAGGAGGCTGAGCTGCTCAGCTGCAACTGACAAATTTACTTTATAAAGGTCTACGATCGGCCGGGTGCGGTGGCTTACACCTATAATCCCAGCACTTCGGGAGGCCAAGATGGGTGGATCACAAGGTCAGGAGTTCAAGACCAGCCTGGCCAACATGGTGAAACCCCATCTCTAATAAAAATACAGAAATTAGCTGGGTGTGGTCGCATGCATCTGTAATCCCAGCTACTCAGGAGGCTGAAACAGGAGAATGGCTTGAACCCGGGAGGTGGAGATTACAGTGAGCCGAGATCGCGCCACTGCACTCCAGCCTGGGTGACAAAGCAAGACTTCATCTCAAAAAA
>NW_016107611.1:1086203-1097931 GCF_001604975.1 Cebus imitator
AAAAAAAAAAAAAAAAAAAAAAAAAAAAAGTTCTATGATCTTGAGGGCAGGCACCAGAATTCCTCTTATAAAGAAAACTGTCTAGGAAAATAGAATGAGGGAGAAAAGACCTTGGGCCAAGATGCTAAATGAGAAAGCAAAGCTTGAGCTGCTCTGCAAGAGAAAATAAGCGGGACATAGCATTTGCTCTGGACAGAGATGGAGGAGTGGGGAACAGGGAAGTGTGGGGAAGAGACCAGAACCGGCAGAATGGCGGGGGCAAGGGATTCAAGGGGTGACGAGGCCAATAGGACCTTACAGAGTTGGGGAGACGAAGGGACATTGGTTGCTTTGGTGGCACGTAAGATCCTCGTCCGTTTCCAGCCTCCAGAACCTCATTAAAGCTTATTTATTGCACCTGCACTGGCTGTGTGCAATGGGGCCTCCTGTGGAAATCAAGGAGACAGGTTTCAGGTGTACTGTTGCCACGTGGGATGGAACCAGGGGCACGGAAGCAAGATGTTAAATGAAGCAGTCCATAAGGGCTGTGATTCCTTAGGAACCGCTTGCTTGTCTTTTTTTTTTTTTTATCTCCCAAAAAAAATTTGAAGAGACAGTGTCTACTATCACCCAGGCTGGAGTACAATGGTACTACCCTAGCTCATTGCAGCCCCACTAGCTCCAGGGCTCAAGCAATCCTCCCACCTCAGCCTCCCAAGTAGCTGGACGACAGGCACACCTCACTGTGCTAATCTAATTTTTTAAATTACATAGTACATCAGCTCCCCAAAATTCGAAGTGACAAAAAGATATCAGGGATCCATGCTGAGTTAATTTGTGTTTGGAGTAGTGATCCAGCTCCATTGTTTTGCACGTGGATATCCAGTTTCACAACACTATGAATGCAGTGAATCCCGCTGACTCATACACTCAAAAGTAGCTAAAATGGCAAATTTTCTGTTATCTCTTTTTAACCACAATTTTGAAAATATATTATGTACCAAAAACACCATTGAATAGTACCCTTTATTTATTTAGTTAGTTGTTTATTTATTTATTTTAGAAAGAGTCTTCCTTTGTTGACCAGGCTGGAGTGCAGTGGCCTGATCATGGCTCCTTGCAGCCTCCACCTGCTGGGCTCATGTGAGCCTCCTGTCTCAGCCTCCCGAGGTGGGCACCACCCCACCTGGCTAAAAATTTTTTTTTTTTTTTTAGAAATGGGCATCTCGTTTTATTGCCCAGGCTGGTCTGGAACTCCTAAGTTCAAGTGCTCCTCCTGCCTCGGCCTCCCAAAGTGCTGGGATCACAGACATGAGCCACTGCGCCCAGCCCTGGACCTTTTGCTGCTCACAGTTTCTGGTAATTCACAGAATGCCTCCTTAGTTATTCTACCTCATATTCCATGGGAAGGATGTACAGGTTTTTTAACCAGGCCCCAAAGGACAGGCATTTATATCATTTCCAGCCTTTTACTATTACAGTGTTATAGTGAATAACTTTACACACTGTTATGTATTTTATTTATTTTATTTTATTTTAGAGACAGGGATCTTGCCATCTTGCCCAGGCTGGTCTCAAACTCCTGGGCTCAAGCAATCCTCCCGCCTCAGCCTCCTGAAGTACTGGCATTATAGGCATGAGCTACCGTGCCTGGCCAAGGCACACTGTCATTGAGCTCATGTTGATACCTGAGTGTTGGACACACTCCTGGAGGTGGAATTGCTGGGCCAAAGAGTATGTTTCTTGTCATTGTGATTAATATGGACAAATGAACCCTCACAGAATTTGTGCTGAGCTCTGTTCCCACCAGCGATGCAGATGATGACCTTTATCTGGAGGGAGGGGGCATCCTTGGAGTCCACAGAGCTAGGAATGGAGAGTGGACCCAGAATTTTGGTATAGGTCTTGTATAAAGTTATAAGTTTAAGAAAACAGCCAGGCACGGTGGCTCAGGTCTGTAAACTCAACACTTTGGGAGGCTGAGGCAGGTGGATCACGAGGTCAAGAGACCGAGACCAACCTGACGAACATGGTGACACCCATCTCTCTAAAAATACAAAAATTAGCTGGACGTGGTGGCACACACATATAGTCCTGCTACTTGATAGGCTGAGGCCGGAGAATCACTTGAACCTGGGAGGCGGATGTTGAAGTCAGCCAAGATTGTGCCACTGCACTCAGAAAGAAAGAAAAGAAAGAAGAAAGAGAAAAACTGCAACTATCCATATCAGAGAATTTGTGGGAGGCGGGATATGATGGAGATCATAAAGAGGCTAAAACACTCCAAACCCTCCCTCCACATTGCTCCTGCATGCGGGGGCGGGGGGGGAGTCTTTTCAGGTCAATATGATCTCGCCCTGAGTAGCTGTGAGGTCCCAGAAGCCTCTGGGTTGCAGATTGCTTGGAGTGAAAATGGCTGTGCTACTGAAATCTAAAAAAAAAATTTTTTTTTTAATTATGGGCTGGGTGTGGTGGCTCATGCCTGTAATCCCAGCACTTTGGGAGGCTGCAGCGGGTGGATCACTTGAGATCTGGAGTTCAAGACCAGCCTGGCCAAGATGGTGAAACCCCATCTCTCCAAAAAGTTAGCCAATCATGGTGGTGCATGCCTGTAATCCCAGCTACTCAGGAGGCTGAGGTGGGAGAATCGTTTCAACCGGGGAGGCGGAGGCTGCAGTGAGCCATGATCGAGGCACTGCACTCCAGCCTGGGTGACAAGAGCGAGGCCCTGTCTCAAAAAAAGAAAAAAAAGAACTGGTCTACTCTGGGCACGGCTCTACTTCTCTGCTGTTTGTTCAGCTTTCCTCCACATACGGGCATCACCCTCTGGTGCCAAGATGGCTGCTGCATTCCGGGCATCACATCCAGACTCAGACCCAGAGAAGCCGCCCATCCCTACCGGAGTGAGCCTCCGTGGGAACGAGAAACCTCACCCAGCAGCGTCTTTTCCGGTCTCATTCATGAGCGCCTCCCACCGCTCAACCAATCCCTGGCCAAAAGAATGGGACCGCCTGGGAAGCTGGGCCAATCAGGACCTGCCCTCTGGGTCTGGGGAGAGGCCCGGATGAAGGCTGCGGGACCAGGTACCTCTGTTACTAGCAGTGCCTCCCGCTGAGTAGTTAGAAGATGTCTGGGTTTATTCTCTTTGAAGTACTGCCTAAATATTCTATAATAAACCTTGACTCTTCTTTTAATAATGCAAAAGGAATCGTAGTTATTATTTGAAAGGGAGAGGAAGAAGAGAGAGAGAGAGGGAGGGAGACAGGAGAGGGTAGAATCCAGCCACCGGAAAATTGAGAATAGCTGGCTTTGCATTACGTGCCTGGAAATAATTGCAGGGTTTGCAACAACCTCTATTCAGGAGACAGACCAAGGAAATTGCAAAACTGCAGCAAAGATCGAAGGGCCGGGTGTGGTGGCTCACGCCTGCAATCTCAGCACTTTAGGAGGCCAAGGTGGGCGGATCACCTGAGGTAAGGAGTTCGAGACCAGCCTGGCCAACATGGTGAAACCTCGTCTCTACTAGAAATACAAAAATAAGCCGGGCATGGTGGCAGGCACCCATAATCCCAGCTACTGCGGAGGCTGAGGGTAGAGAATCCCTTAAACCCGGGAGGCAGAGGTTGCAGTGAGCTGAGATCATGTCACTATACTCCAGCCTGGGTGACAGAGCAAGACTCTGTCTCAAAAAAAAAGGATTGAAGGTAGATTCTGAGGGTACTCTGACCCACGAACCCAGCATAAAATCTTCCAGGCGTGACAGGCGCAGTGGCTCACACCTGTAATCCCAGGACTTTGAGAAGCCAAGGTGGTGGATCACCTGAGGTCGGGAGTTCGAGACCAGAATGACCAACATGGAGAAACCCCATCTCTACTAAAAATACAAAAATAGTTGGATGTGGTGGCGCATGCCTGTAATCCCAGCTACTCAGGAGGCTGAGGCAGGAGAATTGCTTGAACCTGGGAGGCGGAGGTTGCAGTGAGCCGAAATTGTGCCACTGCACTCCAGCCTCGGCAACAAGAGTAAAACTCTCTCGGGGAAAAAAAGAAAGAAAAAGGAAGGAAGCAAGGAGGGAGGGAGGGAGGGAGGAAGGAAAGAAGGAAGGGGAAAGGAAAGAAGAAAGAAAATCTTCCAGGCATTAAGAAACATTGGGGATGTGGAGGATTAAAAATCCCTCCAGGAAAAATATACTTCTCTTGAGCAGGGTCACGAGGGTGGGGGCAATGGGGGAGGTGGGGTAAGTTCAAAGACAAGGTCAACACCAATAATAAGAAGAATGGCAGGCGTTTGTCGCTTGTTTGCCGGGCCTCTTGCACACTGTTCTCCCAACGTCCCTGTGAGGTGGTGATGCTTATCCCCATTCTTGAGAGGTGAAGTCATTTGCCATAAGATCCCCCAGCCAAATGGTAGTAAAACCAGATTTTCAGCCACACCCGCCCCCTCACGGCAGAGCTTCCCTGGAGTCTGCAGCCGACCAGTCTATAGCCGGGCCACCCCATCCTTCAAGGTGGTTCAATGTCAAGATTCCTGATTTGCCTGTAATCCCAGCACTTTGGGAGGCCAAGGCGAGAGGAGCACAAGGTCAGGAGATCGAGACCATCCTGGCCAACATGGTGAAACGCCATCTCTACTAAAATACAAAAAATTAACCCGGTGTGGTGGCGGGTGCCTGTAGTCCCAGCAACTCGAGAGGCTGAGGCAGGGGAATCAGTTGAACCCAGGCAGCGGAGGTTGCAGTGAGCAGAGATCGCACCCCTGCACTCCAGCTGGGTGAGAGAGCAAGACTCCGTCTCAAAAGATTCCTGATTTGCCTCAACCTGGGGCCTCTGGAAGATACCATCACCCCCAACAGGCTGAAGACGTGTCCAGAACACTCAGACACCCACAAAGTGCTATAGATACATCACACCCCGGCCTCGCTATCTCTTCCTCATGGCCCTCACCAGGTAGAAATGCCTGGCACGCCTGCCTCAAATCCCTAGGTCAACCCTCGCTCCCGGATGGAACTTTCTGAGATGATGATGAAAGCATTCTCCATCTGTGCTGTCCAGTGTAATAGCCACTGATCACACAAGGCTAGTGAGCACTTGAAAGTGGCTAGTTTGAGGAACTGCATTTTTTAAATACATTTAATTTTAATTACTTTGAATATAAATACACACATATATATACATATTTATACACACATATATACATTTTTACATATATATATTCAATTTTTTTTTTGAGATGGAGTCTTACTCTGTTGCCCAGGCCGGAGCGCAGTGGTGTAATCTTGGCTTACTGTAACCTCCACCTCCCAGTGGAGAGTGGCTGGGATTATAGGCGTGTGCCACCACACCCCGATAATTTTTGTATTTTTAGTAGAGACAGGGTTTCATTATGTTGGCCAGGCTGACCTTCAACTCCTGACCTCAAGTGATCCTCCTGTCTCTGCCTCCCAAAGTGCTGGGATTATAGGCATGAGCCACTGTGCCTAGCCTATTCAACATTTTCTTTTTGAGACAGGGTCTCTCTCACTCTGTCATCCAGGCTAGAGTGCAGTGTCATGATCAAAGTTCACTGCAGCCTCGACCTCCCAGGCTTCGTAATCCTCCTGCCTCAGCCTTCTGAGTAGCTGGAGCTACAGTCAAGAGCCACCAAAGCTAGCTAATTTTTTAAAAATTTTTTGTCTAGAGATGGAATCACACCTATAATCCAAGCACTTTGAGAGGCCAAGGCAGGAGGATCACCTGAGGTCAGGAGTTCAAGATCAGCCTGGCCAACATGGCAAAACCCAGTCTCTACTAAAAATACAAAATGTAGCCAGGCTTGGTGATGCATGCCTGCAATCCCAGCTACTATGTTGCCCTGGCTGGTGTCAAATTCCTAGGCTCAAGCAGCCCTCCCATCTCGGCCTCTCAAAGAGGTAGGATTACAAGAGTGAGCCACCGTGCCTGGCCAAAATTTATATTTAAATAGCCACATATGACTAATAGCTATGATATTAAACAACATAACACTAGTCTCTCCATCACCCAAGCTCTGTTGATCCAACCAACAGAGCACACCACCCAGCCTCACACAGACATGCCCCATGTGCTCCTTCCTGGCTCCACCCACCCAGGATATTGCAACCTCAATTCGCCTTGATGACTGTATCAGCCTCCACACCCTGCATTGCTCTTTATGCTGCCTGGTAACCCTCACCCAGCCTCACCCCATCATCTGCCTCACTTCTACTCTTACTCCAGGTCTCAGCTCAGATGCCCCCTCCTCCAGGAAGCCCTCCCTACCCCTCAGGTTGAATGAGGTGTGTCCCCTTGGGCTCTCCCAGACTCCTGGCCTCCTCCATTCCAGCCCTGATCACTCTGGATCATCATTGTGTGGGGAGGGATCTGCCCCCTACATGGTACAGGACTGTGTACCCTACTGTGGACAGAGGATGGTCTCAATCATCACTGTGTCACCAACATCACCCAGCACCCACAACTGGGCACTGGGAATGTGTGCTGGATGAATGAATGAATGGAGGATGCTTTTTAAAAAACTAGGCTAAGCCAGGTGTGGTGAGTCATATCTGTAATCCCAGTACTTTGGGAGACCAAGGTGGGAGGATCACTTGAGCCCAGGAGTCCAACACCGGGCTGGGGCAACATAGTGAGATCTCATCTCTACAAAACATAAAAAAATTAGCCGGGCATGGTGGTACACAGTTGTAGTCCCAGCTACTCAAGAGGCTGAGACAGGAGGATTGTTTGAGCCCAGAAGTTGGAAGCTGTGGTGAACAATGAAATCCAGCCTGGGCAACAGAGCAAGACTCAGTCTCAAAAAATATATAATAACACATCTCTGAAAAATGTAAATATTTGTGAAATTATAAGTGGCACATTTCAATGGAAAGACATTCAATGTTCATGAATGGAAATACAGCAAGACTAAAGTATTAGGCTCAGAGCTTTCTTTCTTTCTCTTTCTTTCTTTCTTTTTTTTTTTTTTGAGGTAGTGTCTCGCTTTGTCACCCAGACTGGACTGCAGTGGTGCGATCTCAGCTCACTGCAAACTCCATCTCCGAGGTTCATGCAACTCTTTTGCCTCAGCCTCCCCAGTTGCTGAGATTACAGGTGCCTGCCACCACACCTGACTGATTTTTGTATTTTTAATAGAGACGGAGTTTTACCATGTTGGCCAGGCTGGTCTTGAACTTCCAACCGCATGATCCACCCACCCCAGCCTCCCAAAGTGCTGGAATTACAGGCATGAGCCACCTTGCCTGGCCTGTCTCAGAGCTTTCAAGTGAGTCAGCAACAGGTGAAATCCCACATCTGTCTATGGGCAGACTTGCCTCTTCCTGGGCCTCTGTTTTCACGTCTATGCAATGGGAACAGTTATTTATGGTGGCTGCTGAATGAGCAAACCCAGGGAAGTTGTTCAAACAGAGGCCGCTATGACTATTGTTACAGTGACTGCTGTTGCAGTCACCCTGAGTGAGAAAAAGAGGTTGACGAAGGACAGGGGAGGAGTCCTGGGAAGTTCCCCAGTCACCCTGAAAAACTGGTTCAACCTGCGTCTGTGCTCCCATCCCAGGGAGTATAGGTGGAGCCTCCAGAGGCTATGGACAGGGTATGCTAGGGCTGGGCCAGCCTCAGCAGGGTCTCTAAGGCACCCCTGGGATCCCTACTGAGTTTGCCTACGTCAGATGGCCAGGGCCTAGCCCTTAGTGTTCAGCTTCTGGGCCCTTGGCATATCCACAGGACACGAAGGTGGAGATTCCCATGGGGACCCAGGGCTGCTTCTCAAAGAGCCTCCTGCTCTCAGGTAAGGAGGATATACACCATAAAGGCCGAGGGGGAGAAGGGATGAGGGACTCAGCCCAGGGACTGAAGCTTCCTCTTAGAAGTAGGGAAAGATGATCTGAGAGGATGAAATTAGAGTAAGATGGGGAGGGGCAACAGAATCACGTCCTTATCACTGTTTTATCTGTGGAATTTTCTATAATGTCGGGTTAATGAAGGCAGAAATTTATGTATGTTTGGTTCTCTGCTATATCTCCAGTGTCTAAACATTGAAAGAAGTGTAGATGTATTATATATAGTTGGTATTGTAGCCCATATATTATACATGCGTATAAGTATTGATTGAATGAATGAATGAATGAATGAATTCAGAGAGTCCATGTGTTTAGAAGCAGACCACACAGCATCTCAATGTAGAAAAACCTCTGGATCAGTAGGATGGCAAATCTGTGGTATCCATGCCTGTGTTCCCACTCCTGTACCCACGGCAGACATCAATAATCAATCCCAGCACTATGTCCAATGAGCAGCACTCAGAGTCCTTGCTCTCCAGTGAAAATCTCTGTCTAGAGAGGAGCATACCATGAACCCTGGCAACACCCCTGATCTCAGCCTTTCCCTATAACTTCCCACAGCCTCAATCCTGGTCCTCTGGATGCTCCAAAGCTCCCAGGCAGCCCTCCACATCCAGAAGATTCCAGAGCAGCCTCAAAAGAACCGGGACCTTCTCTTGTCCGTCCAGGGTGTCCCAGACACCTTCCAGGACATCAACTGGTACCTGGGGGAGGAGACCTATGGAGGCACGAGACTATTTACCTACATCCCCGGGATACAACGGCCCCAAAGGGATGGCAGCGCCATGGGACAGCGAGACATTGTGGGCTTCCCCAATGGTTCCATGCTGCTGCGCCGTGCCCAGCCTACGGACAGCGGCACCTACCAAGTAGCCATCACCATCAACTCTGACTGGACTATGAAGGCAAAGACTGAGGTCCAGGTAGCTGGTAAGTGTTAGGGTCTGGGGATGAGATGGGGAAGCTAATGAGCCCTGAGCAGCTACCATGCACCAGGCCCTGTGCAAACACCATTTCATTTGGTTCTCTCATTTATTCATACATATTGAGTGTCTACCATATACCAATCCCCAGAGATAGCCTTTAAGCCTCACATGCATTAACTAATAAAATATCTATGAAAATGCCTGCCTTGTGCCTGGCACTGGAGAATGCACAATCTAATTAACCAAAAAAAAATTTTTTTTAGACAGAGTTCCTCTCTTCTCGCCCAGGCTGGAGTGCAGTGTCACAATCTCGACTCACTGCAACCTTCACCTTCCGGGTTCAAGCAATTCTCCTGCCTCAGCCTCCCGAGTAGCTGAGATTACAGGCACCCGACACCACGCCCAGCTAATTTTTGTATTTTTAGTAGAGATAGAGTTTTGGCATGTTGGGCAGGCTGGTCTCGAACACCTGACCTCAGGTGATCCGCCCACCTCGGCCTCCCAAAGTCCTGGGATTACAAGCGTGAGCCACCGTGCCTGGTCACTAAATTTTTATTGAGCACTTACTGTATGCCTGGTTGTAAGGAATGCATCCCTCAATCTTTATGTTCATAAGGCGAGTATTTACTGATGAATCCACTCGGGGTAAAATGTGAGGGACAGAGTGGTGGACACTAATGACAGTTGGCATTTCTTGGGTGCTTGTTAAGAGCCAGGCACTGTCTTAAACATTTTCCCTAAAGCATAGTTTCTCAGCTTCAGCACTACTGATGTTTTGTATTGGCCGATTCCTCCTAGTAAAGGGTTCTTGCATTGCAGATATTTCAGCAGCACCCTTGGCGTCTACTCACTAGGTACCAGTAGCACCTTCATAGTCGTGACAACCAAAAATGTCTTCAGATATTACCAAATGTCTCCACCCTGAGGGAAGAATCACCCCTGGTTGAGAACCACTACTCCATATTTACTCATTTTTACCTTAAAGCAACTCCATGAGGTGGGTGCCATTATTGTGTCCATTTTACAGATGGAAAACTGGAGGCACACAGTGGTTATGACTTGCTGAGTAAGGAATACGAACCAGATGATGTGACGTGGGAAGGGAGGTCATCAGGGAGACCTCACTGAAGAAGTGACCTTAGAGGAGATACCAGAAGAAGGTGATTGAGGGAGGGAGGTGCTGTGGACTGATGTCTGCATCCCCCCAGAATTTATATGTTGAAATCCTAACCCCCAAGATGATGGTATTAGAAAGTGGAGCTCGGGCCAGGCGTGGTGGCTCACGCCTGTAATCCCAACAGTCTGGGAGGCCAAGGAGGGTGGATCACCTGAGATCAGAAGTTCGAGATCAGCCTGGCCAACATAGTAAAACCCCATCTCTACTAAAAATACAAAAATTAGCTGAGCATGGGGGAAGGCACCTGTAATGCCAGCCACTTGGGAGGCTGAGGCAGGAGAATCACTGGAATCCAGGAGGCAGAGGTTGCAGTGAACCAAGATTGTGCCACTGCACTCCAGGCTGGGCAACAAAGCAAGACTCCATCTCAAAAAAAAAAAAAAAAAAAAATGGGGCTCGTGGGAGGTGACTGGATCATGAGGGTAGAGCACTTGTGAATGGATTTTAGGCCCATATATATATATATATATATTTTTTTTTTTTCATTAAAAAAAAAGACTGTGGAGACAGTGTCTACTGTATTGCTCAGGCTGGTCTCAAACTCCTGGCCTCAAGCAATCCTCCCACCTTGGCTTCCTAGTCCTGGGATTACGAGAGTAAATCACCATGCCCAGCTGTGATGGTTAATATTTGGCATCACAGGATTGGACTGGAGGATGCCTAGATAGCTGGTGAAGTATTGTTTCTGAGTGTGTCTGTGAGGGTGTTGCCAAAGGAGATTGACATTTGACTTGGTGGACTGGGTGAGGAAGACCCACCTTCAATGTGGGTGGAGTATTAGTCCATTTTCACACTGCTATTAAAGACATACCCAAGACTGAGTTATCTATAAAGAAAAAGAGGTTTAATGGACTCACAGTTCCACGTGGCTGAGGAGGCCTCACAATCATGGCAGAAGGTGAAAGGCACGTCTTACATGGTGGCAGACAAAAGAGAATGAGAACCAAGCTAAAGGGGTTTTTCCTTATAAAGCCATCAGATCTCATGAGACTTATTCATTACCATGAGAACACTATGGGGGAAACTGGCCCCATGATTCAATTATCTTCCACCAGGTCCCTCCCACAATGCACGGGAATTATGGGAGCTACAGTGCAAGATGAGATTTGGGTGGGCACACAGCCAAACCATATCAGGTGGGCACCATCCAATTGGCTGCCGGTGAGACAAAAAACAAAACAGGCGACAGAAGATGGGATCGTTTTGCTTGCAGGGACTTCTGGCTTCCTTCTTACTCCTCTGTGGGGTGCTTTCTTCTGCTCCTCCTGGCCTGAGACATCAGACTCCAGTTTTTTTGGGCTTTGGACTCTTGGACTTGCACCAGTAGCTTCCCAGGGGCTCTGGGGCCTTTGGCCACAGACTGAAGGCTGCACCACTGGCTTCCCTATTTGGGGCCTTCTGGACTCAGACCAAGCCACTGCTGGCTTCTTTCTTCCCCGGCTTGCAGACAGCCTATCATGGACCTTCACCTTGTGATCATGTGAGCCAATTCTCCTTACTAAACTCCTTTTTATTAATACGTAAACATATACCCTGTAAGTTCTGTCCCTCTGGAGAACCCTGACTAATACACTGGCCCTTCTTGTGCCTATAACTAAGGCCCCAGGGAGCTCATTTGACCCCCTCCACCATGCGAGGACACAGCAAGAGGTTAGCAATCTGCAACCCAGAAGAGGGTCCTTGCCAGAACCGGACCACACTGCCACCCTGATCCTGGACTTCCCAGCCTCCAGAACTGTAAGGAATAAATTTTTTTTTTTTTTTTTTTTTTTTTTTTTTTTTTTTTTTTTTTTTTT
>NW_016107611.1:1098061-1104609 GCF_001604975.1 Cebus imitator
GACGGGGTTTCACCATGTTGACCAGGATGGTCTCGATCTCTTGACCTCGTGATCCACCCGCCTCGGCCTCCCAAAGTGCTGGGATTACAGGCTTGAGCCACCGCGCCCGGCCAAATTTTTGTTGTTTATAAGCCACCCAGTTTATGGTGTTTTGTTATAGCAGCCCTAATGGACAAAGACAAGAGGGAACCATGTAGATAGCTGGGGAGACAGAGCTCCTGGCAGAGGGAACAGCAGATGCAAAGGCCCCGAGGCTAGGCTAGCTTATTGGTGGGTGTTGGAAATAGACGCTCGGTGCCTCAAAGAAAAATCAGCACTGAGACAAAGGATATTTCAGCAACACAATTTTTACTTCCTGGACTGCAGGAAGGGGACCCTCGCTAGCCATCTTGCCATGAGAGTACCATGAACAAAGGAAAACAGATATATTTATCCCTTACACATTTGGGGTCGTCCTTACTGCTGTGTCTGATCTCCATTGGCTGGAGCCAGACCTCACCATCTAAACTAAAACCCGATTGGCTAACAACTTAAAACTTTTCTAAACAGGTCAAAGCAATGGAGAGCTGGGACATGCCTGTGAGCACGTCCAGCACAGATATCTTGGTTAAAGCACAAGAACATAGAATGTACTACGTGCCTGTAATCATGGCATGTCCAACAGCTACATAGGCTAGGGCTTAACAAAGAGTTATTAGCACACTTATGATTTATTCTTTAACAAGAAAGGAAACTTTAAAGAGGAACTTTTCTACTTCCCACAGTGAGCAAGGAGCATGCAGGGAGACAAGATCTGAGAGGCATGCAGGTTGAATCACCGTTTTATCCAGGAGGGAACAGAGACTCAGGTGGTTTAAGACATCTCTAGAACACCAGACAACAAATCAGCAAATCAGTGGCAGAGTCAGGATTCTAATATACGACCACCTGAATGGAAGGGATGTAGCTGCCTCCCACAGATGCTAAATCGCTCATTCACTGGTTCCTTCAGGAAACACCCCCCCACCAAGGGCCTCCTCTGTGTCCAGCCTGTACTGGGCAGTCCTCAGCAGCCAAGCCATTTAAGGATAGAAAGTCATGATTTCTGAATATGTAAGGGCAGCAGTGGCCCAGTTCGGTCCCTGCCTTAGTCAGTTCTGGCTGCTATAACAAACTATTACAGAGTGGGTGTCTTAAACAGCAAACATCTACTGCTCACAGCTCTGAAGGCCGGGAAGTCCAAGGTCAAGGTGCCAGCAGATGTACAGTCTGAGGCGGGCTCATTTTCTGATTTGCAGATCACTATCTTCTCATTGTGTCTGCATATGGCTGAGAGAAGAGATCGAGGCAGCAAGCCCTCTCATGTCTCTTCCAATAAGGGCCCTCATCCCACCCTAAAGGCTGCATCCTCATGATGAAATCACCTCCCAAAGACCCCATCTCCAAATATGATACCATCCCACGGGGGATTAGAGTTTCAACATATGAAATGAGAAGGGGGTTGGGGGCGTGGTGGCTCACGCTTGGTTTCCCAGCACTTTGGGAGGCCAAGGTGGGCAGATCACCTGAGGTCAGGAGTTCAAGACCAGCCTGCCCAACATGGAGAAACCCCGTCTCTACTAAAAATACAAAATTAGCCCGGCATGGTGGTGAATGCCTATAATCTCAGCTACTCGGGAGGCTGAGGCAGGAGAATTGCTTGAAGCCGGGAGCCGAGATCGCGCCATTGCACTCCAGCCTGGGTAACAAGAGCAAGACTCCATCTCAAAAAAAAAAAAAAAAGAAATGGGAAGGGGATACAAGTATTCTGTTTCAGCAGCCCCTCCACATGGGTGGGGAGTGGAAATGTCTGGGAGCATGTCCTGTATCCCATGTGACTCACTTGTTTCTCTCCCTTAGTTGTGAGGGGATCTGGGGTGTCTTTAGAGGCTGCAACAGAAGCTGACTGCAGCTGGCATGTGCAGAAAGGGATGTAATAAAGGGCACTGCAGGCTCATGGGATCTCCAAGAGGCTCAGACCCAGGAACAAGCTGCAATGACTCAGTAGGGCTGCTCCCTCCCACAAGAGCAAGTGTGGCCCACAATGTCAGTGCTGAGCAAGGAATTCCTGCCTCTGGGGCACCAGAGAGCTGTAGTCATTCATTCATTCATTCATTCATTCATTCATTCAGCAAACATCTGTGGAGCACCTGCTGCATGCTAGACACTGAGGATATACAGAAGGGACCAGACAAAGGCCAGGAGCAGTGGCCTGTGCCTGTCAACCCAACATTTTGGGAGGTTGAGGCAGGAGGATTGCTTGAGCCCACGAGGTCAAGACAAGCCCGGGCAACAGAGTGAGACCCTTTCTCTACAAAAATAAAAATAAGGCCGGGTGCGGTGGCTCACGGCTGTAATCCCAGCACTTTGGGAGGCTGAGGTGGGCGGATCATGAGGTCAGGAGTTTGAAACTAGCCTGACCAACACAGTGAAGCCCAGTGTCTACTAAAAATACAAAATTAGCTGGGCGTGGTGGTGGGCACCGGTAATCCCAGCTGCCTGGGAGACTGAGGCAGGAGAATTGCTTGAACCTGAGAGGCAGAGGTTGCGGTGAGCCGAGATCGCGCCAATTGCACTCCAGCCTGAGCAACAAGAGCAAAGCTCCATGTCAAAAATAAAAATAAAAAAATTAACCAGGCATGGCAGTGAATGCTATAGTCCTAGTTATTGGGGATGCAGAGGTGGGAGGACCTCTTGAACCCAGGAATTCAAGGCTTCAGTGAGCTGTGATGGTGCCACTGCGCTACAGCCTGAGTGACAGAGCAAGACTCTGTCTCAAAATAAAGAAAGAAGGAAGCACGCAAAGATCTCTGCCCTCATGGAGTCCATATGTTGGTGGATGTGTTGGCCGCCATATTCACCATCGATGTACCTCGCGTGGTGTTGCACCCTTGTGTCTCTGGCTTCCAAAGCAAAGTCTCACAAGGTGCCTTTGACTGGGGGAGCCTGGGCCACGTGACAGCTCCCAACTGCAAAAGAAGCTAAGAACGAAAGTCTCCAGCAGGACTCATGAAGCAGAGGACTCCACAGGCACTGGGTAGCCTGGAAACACAAGCCAGGCCCCGGGCGTGGAGGTTCAGCTTGAGTGTCCCTTAACCGAAATGCTTGGGACCAAAGTGTTTCAGTTTTTGGGATTTTTTTTTTTTTTTTTTCTTTGAGACAGAGTTTCACTCTTGTTGCCCGGGCTGGAGTGCAGTGGCACAATCTCAGCTCACTGCAACCTCCGCCTTCTGGGTTCAAGAGATTCTCCTGCCTCAGCCTCCCGAGTAGCTGGGATTATAGGTGCATGCCACCACACCCAGATAATTTTTGTACTTTTAGTAGAGATGGTGTTTCATCATGTTGGTCAGGCTAGTCTCGAACTGCTAACCTCAGATGATCCGCCCGCCACGGCCTCCCAAAGGGCTGGGATTACAGACATGAGCCACCATGCCCAGCCTTGGGATTTTTTTTTTAATATTTGCATATACGTAATGGGATATTTGGGGAATACAACCCAAGTCTAAACATAAAATTTATGTTTATAGACATCTTATACACATAGCCTGAGTGTAACTTTATATATTTTTAATAACATATACCAATATTTTAATAATTTTAATAAAAAATACACAATATTTTTATATATAATTGATATTTTTACAATTTTATTTTTCCATACATTATTGGGGTGCAGGTGGTGTTTGGTTACATGAGTAAGTTCTTCAGTGGTGATTTGTGAGACCCTGGTGCACCCATCACCTGAGCAGTACACACGGCACCATATGTGTTGTCTTTTATCCCTCGTCCCCCCGCCACTCTTCCCCCCAAGTCCCCAAAGTCCATTGTATCGTTCTTATCCCTTTCGTCCTAAGAGCTTAGCTCCTGCACATCAGTGAGAAGATATGAGGTTTGGTTTTCCAATCTTTGTTTTCTTTTCTTTCGAGACTGAGTCTCGCTCTGTTGCCCAGGCTGCAGTGCAGTGGCTCGATCTCCATTCGCTGAAACCTCCACCTCCCACGTTCAAGTGATTCTCCTTCCTCAGCCTCCCGAATAGCTGGAATTACAGGCACCCGCCACCACACCTGTCTAGCTTTTGTATTTTTGGTAGAGGAGGGTTTTCACCATGTTGTCCAGGCCGGTCTCGAACTCCCGGCCTCAAACAATCTGCTCTCCCCGGCCTCCCACAGTGCTGCAATTACAGGCGTCAGTCAGCCACCGTGCCCACCCTGGCTTGACAAAGCTATGAGAAGCTGGGGCTTTTTAAGCTGTGGAAATAAACAAAGGCCAACCAAACGGGAAAAGCAAAGGCTATTCATTCAGAGCCTGCTGTGGCAGGGGAGTCAGCCACTGTCACTTGTATTTAGGCAGAGACTCAAAGGCAGGCAGAGGAGTGGGAGAGCTTCAGGTACCCTGAAGTACTCCCTGATTGGAGGCTGTTGGCACGGGGAAGGGACTTTGAGGTGGTTAAATATAAGTGGAGGGTCCTTTGGGATTGGTTAGGGATCAGGTGTGAGCCACCATACCTGGCCCCTAGTTCAGTTTTAAAGTGGGTTGTGGACAGTGACTAGAAAAAAATTTTAGAGAAATGAATGAAATAGGCAAAAGTTGACTCAACCTATGCATTAATTTGATTACACAAATCTGCATAAAATGACACTCTAGTCTGGTTGGAGATAATGGAGGCTGAAATGGCTTCTCCCCACCCTTTCAGGGCTCCCAGGTCACATGCGCCTCTTTTGGAAGCTGCACAGTGTGGTCATTAGGAGTTCAGGTGGCCTGGGTATGGTCACAGCACTGCACTTATCGTGAGCCGTAAAGTCAATTTACTTCTCCGAGCCTCAGTTTCCTTATCTGTAAAATGGCACAGAGCCTACTTCTTTGTTGGATCATTGAGAGCATTGTGTGTGTGTCTATGTGTGTCTATGTATTTCAAACTTCATAACCACCCTAAAACCTAGGTATTCAGATTATTCTCATTTCACAGGTGAGCCAAGTCACAGAGAGATTAATTTGTCCAAGGTCACACAGCCAGTAGGCAGCATTAGGACCTCACCGACTATGAGCTTAGCTGCCAAGAAGAGCTGGGATAAAACAGATGTCCAGCCTTTTTTTTTTTTTTTTTTTGGAGACAGAGTTTCGCTCTCGTTACCCAGGCTGGAGTGCAATGGCGCAATCTCGGCTCACCGCAGCCTCTGCCTCCTGGGTTCAGGCAATTCTCCTGCCTTAGCTTCCTGAGTAGCTGGGATTACAGGCACGTGCCACCATGCCCAGCTGATTTTTTGTATTTTTAGTAGAGATGGGGTTTCACCATGTTGACCAGGATGGTCTCGATCTCTTGACCTTGTGATCCACCCGCCTCGACCTCCCAAAGTGCTGGGATTACAGGCGTGAGCCACTGTGCCCGGCCCAGATGTCCAGCTTTAAAGCTGGGAGGTCAGAGGGTAAGAGTCGGGTGGGTGTGGTCCTAATTCTGGCAAGTCCAGTTTAAGAATCCTCCAAGGCCCCACCATCTCCTGGAAAACCCAGCCCAGAATACCGAGTACCAGCTCGGCCGTAGAGACCCCCCACCTAGGTAGGCTGAAGGAACTGAGAGGCAGACACCCAGATAGAACAGCAAAGTGGGACTATGGGGGGGGCGGGGCAGCCGCCCTCTAAGCTGAGAGCCTCAGGGCCTGACAGCATTCCAGGCTGAACGCCCGGAGCAGCCACTGACCCCCTGCAGTTAGTCTCTCTGAACAGGTGGTCATTATTAACAAGCAGGTGTTTGGTATTTTCTTATAACACAAAGCACGCCAAGTAGGCAGCTGGTGCCTGCTTACCACTGATCACAAACAACCTAAAAAGTATTCTCCACGAGGGAGCCACGGGGGCAGGGTCAGCTATCCAAGGAATGATTTTTAACAGGTGTATGATGTTCATCTATTGTCCTGCCACTTTGGAATGTCCCGAGTAGTTTTCTACTTGGGAGGGCTGGCTGGGTTTTCCTTGCCATCGTTCTTCCTAGCAAACAATATATTCTGTCACACACTCAGCATTTCTCAATATTCACACACTTAACGTTTCTCAACACCAGAACCTCATCCTTTTGCTAAAAGGATTCAAATATCATCAACTGAGGTGAGAAAAAAGCAAAGCGGCTTGGGTCAGGCTCAGTGGCTCCCGTCTGTAATCCCAACACTTTGGGATGCCGAGGCAGCAGAACAGCTTGAGTCCAGGAATTTGTAATCAGACTGAGTAATTCTTTACAAAAAGTTTAAAAATTAGCCAGGAGTGGTGGTGTGTGCCTGTAGTCCCAGCTGCTTGGGGGACTGAGGTGGGAGAATGGCTTAAACCCAGGAGTTCGAGGCTGCAGTGAACCGTGATCACACCACTGCACTCCAGCGAGAGAGTTTCAGAGCGAGACCCCGTTTCAAAAAAGAAAAAAATCAATTTGATGGGACGGGATAGAGGAGCATGTCAGCAAGCAGGTTTTGGATGTGCTGAGGATTGTATGAAATCCTAGGGAGCAGCGACGTTGAGATAGGAGAGCTGAGGAGTTCCATCTGGGA
>NW_016107611.1:1105047-1108301 GCF_001604975.1 Cebus imitator
TTTTGAGATGGAGTCTCACTTTGTCACCCAGGCTAGAGTGCAGTGGCTCGATCACAGCTCACTGCACCTCCGCCTCACAGGTTCAAGCGAGTCTCCTGCCTGTGGCTGGGATTACAGGTGCGTGCCACCATGCTGGGCTAATTTTTGTACTTTTAGTTGAGACGGGTTTCACCATCTTGGCCAGGCTGGTCTCGAACTCCTGACCTCATGATCTGCCTGCCTCGGCCTCCCAAAGTGCTGGGATTACAGGCGTGAGCCACTGCACTCGGCCCAAAAATTTTTTTTAATAAAGATGGGGTCTCACTATGTTGCCCAGGCTGGTCTCAAACTCCTGGGCTCAAGTGATCCTCTCACCTCAGCCTCCCAAATTGCTGGGATTGCAGGTGTGAGCACCGCATCTGGCCCACTGGGACATGTTGAATTTTATGTGCCACCCAGATGGTTGGATACTTAGATCTGAAAAGCCCAAGAAAGCTCTGGGCTGGAAATTGGAAACTGTACATCAGTGCTCCATGCAGTCACTGATGCAGTCGGTGAGGGGTGGGGGAATCCTCAGGAGACATCGCACAGTCGCCCTCTCTCTTTTTCTCTCACCCCTTAGAGAGAAATAAAGAGCTGCCCAGTACACACCTGCCCACCAATGCGGGGATCCTGGCGGCCACCATCATTGGATCTCTTACTGCTGGGGCCCTTCTCATCAGCTGCATTGCCTATCTTCTGGTGACAAGGAACTGGAAGGGCCAGAGCCACAGGTACACGGTCCCCAGGCGTCCCTCCCCTGTCTCCTCCCACTGTCTTCTGAAGCCCCATGGATTCTTCCACAAGTCACATCATCTGGCTCATACACAATCTCATCAAATCTTGAAACTCCTGGGGTGAAAAGCATCTTTCTATCCTGTACCAAACAGAATTCTGCATTGCAAGGGACAGAAAACCTCCTCTTAAACTGACTTATCAAAAACAAAGAATTTTAGACAGGGTCTTGCTCTGTCACCAAGGCTGGAGTGCAGTGGCCCAATCATGGCTCATTGCAGCCTGGATCTCCCCAGGCTCAGGTGATTCTTTCACCTCAGCCTCCCAGGTAGCTGGGACTACAGGCGTGCACCACCACGCCCAGCTAATTTTTGTGTTTTAGTAGAGATGGGGTTTCACCACGTTGCTCTGGGTGGTCTCAAACTCTTGAGCTCAGGTAATCTGCCGGCCTCGGCCCCTCAAAGTTCTGGGATTACAGGTGTGAGCACCGCGCCTGGCCGATTATTATTTTTTGTACTCAGAACGGCACACACACACCTTCCACTCTCTCCCCGCTCTCCATTTTCCTTCATAGGGAAGGAATGTCGCTCCCTGATAATCTGCCGTCAATGCTGTATTACAACCTTATTCCCCTCTCTCTCTCCCCGCTAGGGTATCTGCTCCAGGAGGCCAGGGGTCTCTGTCAGTCTTGTGCCCAGCTGTGTCCCCAGTGCCTTCAGTGACACCCAGCACATGGTTGGTGCTTGTAAATATTTGTTTGGTAAATTAACTAACTTGCTGTAGCGTTATCAAGAGTACTTTTGTTTTCAGAGTCAAAGTCTCGCTCTGTCGCCCAGGGTGGGGTGCGGTGGTGCGACATAGCTCACTGTAGCCTCGACCTCCCTGATTCAAACCATCCTCCCACCCCAGTCTCCCAAATAGCTGGGACCCCGGGTGCACGCCACCACGCCTGCCTAATCTTTGTAATTTTTGTAGAGATGGGATGTCACTTTGTGGGTCAGACCGGTCTCAAACGCCTGGCCTCAAGACCTTCTCCTGCCTTGGCCTCCCAATGTGCTGGGAGTATAGGCACGAACCACTTCACTTGGTTCCCGTGTAATTTTTAAATTAAGGGTATTCAGACCAGGCGCGGTGGCTCACACCTGTAATCCCAGCACTTTGGGAGGACAAGGCGGGTGCATCCCTTGAGGTCAGGAGTTCAAGACCAACCTGACCAACTTGGTGAAACCCCATCTCTACTAACAATACAAAATTAGCCGGGTGTGGTGGTGCACACCTGTAATCCTAGCTACTTGGGAGGCCGAGACAGGAAACCTTGAACCTCCAGACACCTCCAATCCATCCCGAGGCAAGGTCTTTCTAAAATTCTGATCCTGTTACTCCTCTGCTCAAAGGCCCTCCATGGCTCCCCAGTGCCCTTGGGACAAAGTTTAGGCTCCTTTACATGGTTCTCAAGGCCCTTCACAAGCTGGTTCCCACTGTCTTCCCTGAGGTTGCAGTGAGCTGAGATCATGCCATTGCACTCCAGCCTGGACAAGAGCAAAACTCCATCTAAATAAATAAATAAATGTATACAAATGAGTCCATGTACAGAGAAATATTAAGGAAATCCTAAGACAGGTGGATGGAGGTGCACCATTTAGGTGATCTCTGTAAGTGGTGCTGTTTGGGGAACAGTGCTCATTGGCATAAGGTGGTGGCTAGGGAAACTGAAGGATTGCGGATGGGGATTACAGAAGAAGAGCTTGGGATAGTTCAGGCCTCATCATCCTAGCTCACTCTGAAGGAGAGACCATGTGGCTTTCAGAGGCCTGGTGGGATTTCTAGCTTCTCTGAGTCTCTCTCCACCCACCTGCATGTCTCTAGCCTAATATTGGTTCCCTCCATGTGTCCCCAGGATGGCAACCACAAAGGAGCCAGAATTGGGCCCTGGTCATGATACTGGTAAGGCAGGAGCCCAAGATCTCTCTACCCAGCCCTACTGTCAGCTCCTCCCTTCTCCCCCATAGCCACACGCCCCCTTATTCTCCCTCACTCAGGGGCCTCCCAATGCACCTGCCCCGAGACCTCTCTGGGGCCCCCTGAACTCCACCCTCATCATCTGAGCACATCGACACCCACCCCAAACCTGCTTTTTCTCTTCTTTTCAGTGTCTGGCACTCCCATCCCACCGTGCGGGTGGATCCCAGCCACGCCCACAGGCCACTCCCAGCCTCCTAGACCCCCACTCCCAGCTCCTCACTGGTCTCTCAGCCTCCAGACACCTCCAACCCATCTTGGGGCAAGTTCTTTCTAAAATTCTGATCCTGTTACTCCTCTGCTCAAAAGCCCTCCATGGCTCCCCAGTGCCCTGGGACAAAGTTTAGGCTCCTTAACATGGTTCTCAAGGCCCTTCACAAGCTAGTTCCCACTGTCTTCCCTGGCTTCATCTCTCATATGTAACATCACTCTCCTCAAAAAAATAAATAACTAATTAAATTGCACACACACACACACACACA
>NW_016107611.1:1109426-1114693 GCF_001604975.1 Cebus imitator
TCTCTACTAAAAACACAAAAAATTAGCTGGGCGTGGTGGCATGCACCTGTAATGCCAGCTACTCGGGAGGCTGAGGAAGGAGAATCACTTGAACCGGGGAGGTAGAGGTTGCAGTGAGCCGAGATCACACCACTGCACTCTCGCCTGTGCAATGGGAGCGAGACTCCATCTCAGGAAAAAACAAAATTATTTAGATTAAATAAATAAATCCCAACACTTTGGGAGGCCCAAGTGAGAGGATCGCTTGAGGAGGGGAATTTGAGACCAGCCTGGGCAACATAGTGAGACCCTATCTCTACAGAAAACTAGCCAGGCATGGTGGTGTGCACCTGTAGTCCCAACTACCAGGGAGGCTGAGGCAGGAGGATCGCTTGAGCCCAGGAGTTTGAGGCTGCAGGGAGCTGTGATTGCACTCCTGCACTCTGGCCTGGGTGACAGAGCGAGATCCTGTCTCTTTCTCAAAAGTAAAAAATAAGAGAAACTTAAAACTCTAAGGCTAAGAGCTTAGAACCAGAGGTGCTGACAGGGATAGACTGAGCATTAATAGAGTGATTGACAGGCCACTGGGTACCACACGAAGCTGAGCCCAGTGCCCACTTGTCAGAGGAGAATGCTGAGGTAGAGGGAAGCTAATCCCCTCTGCCCGGGGGCCTCGAAGCCTGGGAACAGTGATGGGGACTTGGAATCTGGGACTGTCCTGGCATCAAAGGTCAACAGTTAGAGGATGGGGGGTGGCGGGTGCCCACCCAACTCATGTCCTTACCTTGCAGCCCCTGCCTGCACCTCCACCCCTGCAGGCAGGGCCAGAGAACCACCAATACCAGGTATGGAGCTGGGAGCTTGGAGGGGTGGGGGGACCCCACAGATCCAGGAGCCCTGAAGCCTGGGTGGGGAGGGGTCAAGATGACCAAAACTGGGGCTCTCCTCCCCTCCTCCCCCAAGTCTCATGGTCTCAGCTCTCGAAGAGGCCCAAAACCACCGCCCTGAGAGATCCTAGCAAGTCCCTTTTCCTCCCAAGGCTTCAATTTCCTTCTTTGCAAAAGAAGCATGAATTTGCACAGGAGGAACAAGGCCCAGAGAGGGACAGGGGCCTGCCGGGAGCCACACAGCCAGTCAGGGACCCAGTGAAACCCCATGGCAGGGCTTAGTCCCTCTCCCTCCCCTCCTGTCTGCTGCCTGTCCCTGTATCTCTGTCTCTTTCTCAGTGGCCTACATATGTGTGTGTGTCTGTCGTGCCCTTTCTTGGAGCCTCTCTCTCATTTCCCTGGCTGTGTTCTTATAATCTCTCTGTCTTTCTGTTTCCAGCTTGCTCATGCTGCCCTGTCTAAGATGCATCTCTCTATACGTCTTTATTTCTCTGCACCTGTCTTTCCTCAGTCTCTCTCTCTGTCTCCATTCTCTGTCTCTCCTGCCTCTTCGTCTCTGTCCCTGTGTCTGCCTCATTCCCTGGCTCGTCCAGGTCCTCCTGTCTCTGTGTCTCACTGTCTTTCCACGTTGCTCTTCCGTCCTCTCTGTGGCTTGCTTTCTCTCCATCTCACCCTGTCTCACCTCTGTCCCTGTGTGTCTCCCCCAGACTCTCACCCTCCACCCAGTCATCATTCTGTTCTCTCTTCCCCCCAAGCAGGACCTGCTAAACCCCGACCCTGCCCCCTACTGCCAGCTGGTGCCAACCTCCTGACGGGTCCTGGGCCAAGCCAGCTGGGGAGAAGACAAGGCCCCAGCCTCCTCTGGGAGCCTCACGCCTAAGACCAGCAGGACGAGGCCATCAGGGGCTCAGCACCACGTGGGGCAGGTGTCCCAGCAGGGGGGCAGGAGCCTGTAACAGGCCCGGTTCCCTGCGCAGCCCCTGAGTGCACGCCCTGCCTTCAGTCCGTTCTTTCAATCAAGCGGGCCTGGGCTGTGTGTCTAGAAAAGCAGGCTCTGGGACCCTCCCATCCCAAAGTCCCCCAGGATCTGGATATTTGGGGACACAGGGGTGGCCTCAGGCCTGCCTCCCAGGCAGTTGGCTGCCCTATCAACTGTCTCCTGACGCCACCTCCCACCCTTTCCTCTTCCCCACTCTGTCTCCACCACACTGACCTTTCTGCTCCTTTTTATTTTTGAGACAGAGTCTCACTCTGTCGTCCAGGCTGGAGTGCAGGGGCACTATCTTGGCTTGCTGCAATGCCCTACCCCACTCCACAGTGACCGTCAGGGTCTTTCTCCCTGGAGACAAGGCAGACCCCCCCACCATGCAGGCCTTAGGTAGCAGAGAGGCCCAGCCTCACAGGCCTGTGGTACCACATGCCAGTTCCAGCAAGGTGACCAAGGCTGCCAGGCCCTCCCTGTTCAGGATGCCCCTGCCCCTCTCAGGACCTGCTGCCAGCTGCTGGCCTTGGCCCCCACCCCAAACCCCACCAAGTCCCCCGGCACAGCAGCTCCCTTCTCCACCTCGCCCCAGCCCCGGTCCCAAAGGTGGGCTCCGCTTGTCGCTCCCCCAATCTATGCATTCATTCAGCAATAAATGAGCCTTTGCTGTATGCCAGGCCCAGGTTGAGACTCTTGCAGCCTTGGTAGAAAACAAAACCAAAACTCCTGGGAGGGCGCGGTGGCTCACACCTGTAATCTCAGCACTGTGGGAGGCTGAGGAGGGAGAATCACGAGGCCAGGAGTTCCAGACCAGCCTGGCCAACACAGTGAAGCCCGTCTCTACTAAAAATACAAAACTTAGCTGGGCCTGGGAGCAGGCGCCTGTAATCCCAGGTACTCAGGAGGCTGAGGCGGGAGAATCACTTGAACCTGGGAGGTGGAGGTTGCAGTGAGCCAAGATCGTGCCACTGCACTCCAGCCTGAGCAACAGAGCGAGACTCTGTCTCAAAAAAAAAAAAAAAAAAATTGGGAAAAGGCAAGAAAATGAATTCTCGCCCTGGAACCCCCAGAGAGCAACACAGTCCCGCTGAAACCGACTTCAGTGCAGTGAGACCCATTTTGGACTCTCGGCCTCCAGAACTGTAAGATAACAAATCTGTGTTGTTTTTAAGCGACTAAATGTGTGGCAATATGTTACAGGAAGTGGGAAACTAACATAGAGGATGAGGAAGATGTCACAGAAGGAGAAGCTGCGTCTCATGCTGACTCAGTAGGCAGATACTCCCTGGGAGACTTCTCCATTCCCAGGCTGCACCAGACACCCACTGCCTGGGCCTCGGACCGCCTTGCTAAGATGGTCAGCCCGGTCAGCCGGGTAGCCAGGGGGCAGGGCTAGGAGTGTGAGGGGATTCCATCTTTTCTTTCTCTCTCTTTTTTTTCTTTTGAGACAGAGTCTTGCTCTGTCACCCAGACTGGAGTGCAGTGGCGTGATCTCCCAGGCTCAAGCAATCCTCCTGCCTCAGCCTACCTGTAGCTGGACTACAGGGGCACACCACTTCACCCAGCTACTTTTTTTTTTCTTAGTAGAGATGAGTTTCACCATGCTGGCCAGGCTGGTCTCAAACTCCTGGCTTGGCAGGCAGGAGGGCTGTAATCTGTGGTGGCAGGCACCTCTAATCCCAGCACTTTGAGAGACCGAGGCAGGCGGATTACTTTAGGTCAGGAGTTTGAGGCCAGCCTGGCCAAAACGCTGAAATACTGCATCTACGAAAAATACAAAAATTAGCCGGGCATGGTGGGGCATGCCTGTAGTCCCAACGCTTTGGGAGGCTGAGACGGGAGAATTGCTTGAATTGGGGAAGCAGAGGTTGCATTGAGCTGGGATCAATCACATCACTGCACTCCAACCTGGGTGACAGAGCAACTCTAGAACAAAACGTTGACAGAATTTGGTTCTGGTTTGGATACAGGGGATTAGAGAGAAGAGCGTGCCAATAATTGGTTTGTTCATCAATTCAATGAACATTTATTGAGCACCTGCTCAACAAATGGAGAACCCTATTCTGGGCTCTGGGGAGACAGCCATGAATGAGACAGCAATGCCTGCTTTTGGAAAGCTGACCTGGTAGGAGAAAGACCACAGACAAAGGGCACAGAACATAATGTCAGGGGCGACGATGCCGGGGAGGAATGGAGCAGGTGCGGAGAACCTGCTGGAACTCACGTGCTGAGGAGGTGCCGGGAAGGGTCATCTCCTGGGTGACTGCTTCCAGCAGTGGGAGGGTAGGGAGCAAGCGTGTTATGCACACTGCACCAGGGCCAGGTCTGCAAGAGAAAAAGACATGGCCGCTTGGGTGCAGGGGCTCATGCCTGTAATCCCAGCACTTTGGGAGGCTGAAGCAGGCGGATCACTTCAGGAGTTCAAGACCAACCTGGCCAACATGGTGAAACCCCATTTCTATTAAAATACAAAAATTAGCCTGGCATGGTGGTGCGTGCCTATAGTCCCAGCTACTCGGGGGGCTGGGGAAGGAGAATCGCTTGAACCCAGGAGGTGGAGGTTGCAGTGAGCCGAGATCTCACCACTGCACTTCAGCCTGGGCGACAGAGCAAGACTCCGTCTCAAAAAAAAAAAAGACACACAGACTTCTATGTGAATGTCCACAGCAGCACTATTCACAATAGCCAAAAAGTAGAAACAATCCAAATGCCCATCAGCAAATGAATGAGTACGGTTTTTTGGTTTTTTTGTTTGTTTTGAGACGGAGTCTTGCTCTGTGGCCCAGGCTGGAGCGCAGTGGCACAATATCTGCTCACTGCAACCCCAGCCCCCCAGGTTCAAGCAATTCTTCTGCCTCAGCCTCCCGAGTAGCTGGGATTACAGGTGCACACCACCATGCCTGGCTAATTTTTGAATTTTTTAGTAGAGACAGGGTTTCACCACGTTGGCCAGGCTGGTCTCAAACTCCTGAGTGCTGGTGATCCGCCCACCTCGGCCTCCTAAAGTGCTGGAATTACAGGCATGAGCCACTGCATCCAGCCATATTCTCAAATTGATTGTAACGCTGGCTGCACAACTCTGTGAATATACTAAAAGCTATTGAATTGTACACTTTGTTTTGGTTTTGTTTTCATTTTAAGAGACAGGGTTGCCAGGCACAGTGGCTCAAGCCTGTAATTCTAGCACTTTGGGAGGCTGAGGCGGACGGATCACAAGGTCAGGAGTTCGAGACCAGCCTGGACAACGTGGTGAAACCCCGTCTCTACTAAAAATACAAAAATTAGCTGGGCATAGTGGTGCACGCCTGTAGTTCCAGCTACTCGGGAGGCTGAGGCGGAAGAATCGCTTGAGGCTGCAGTGAACCGAGATCGCACCACTGCACTCTGCCCTGGGAAACAGAATGAGACTCTGTCTCAAA
>NW_016107611.1:1114873-1117991 GCF_001604975.1 Cebus imitator
GAGATGGGGTTTCACCATGATGGCCAGGCTAGTCTTGAACTCCTGACCTCAGGTGATCCACCCACCTCGGCCTCCCAAAGTGCTAGGATTACAGGCGTGAGCCACTGTGCCTGGCATTCACAAAACATTTTTAAAAAGGAAAAGAAAGGGCTGGGCGTGATGGCTCATGCCTGTAATCCAAGCACTTTGGAGGCCAAGGCGGGCGGATCACCTGAGGTCAGGAGTTCAAGACTAGCCTGACCAACATGGTAAAACCCTGTCTTTAAAAAAAATAAAATTAAATTAAAAAGGATAAGAAAGAGAGAAATGGGGTTGGGGAAGGAGGAGGAGTTGGGGAGAAATGAGGTGGAGAAGGAAAAGAAAGAGAATGAAAAAAGAGAAAGATGGGGAGGGAGGGAGGGAGGGAGGGAAGGAGGGAGGAAGGGAGGGAGTGGAGAGAGCAGGCGGGTTTGAGAGGTGGGTCCTGAGTCAGCAGGAGGGGGCAGCTGAAGACCGGAGTCAGGGTGTGGGAGTGGGGACAGTGAGCATGAGTGTGCCTTGTAGCGCCTGACTCATTGTCACTCCAGAAATGTCACCTTCTTTCACTGGTTGGGGTTTGTGTTTATTGGGTCGTCACTATTGCCAGACTTGCTGTGAGACAGGGTCAGCCCTGAGCCAGCAGGGGGCAGCAGAGGACCGCACAGAGCCACGCACGAGGGCTGCGGCTACCTGGAGCCCCCCCACTATGCACCCACCCCGTCTCTGCCCCTTTCTTTACCCCTCTGGGAACACAGAGAATCTATCCAGCTGCCCAAGCCGAAACCTGGACGCTGCCCTCCCCACTCTCACTGCAGGCACCAGGGCCCGCCCTCCAGGCCTCTGGAACTTGGCCTTCCCCCATCCCTGCAGCCCAGCCCCAGGCCAGGCAGCTTCTGTCCCCTCCCTGCTCCGGCCTCCTGCCTGGACTCCTGCCTCCTCCCATTCTCCCACCACAAAGCAGCCCAAGGGATCTTTCAAAAGCCCAAACTCAACCCAGACCCTTCCCGCTCAGAACCATCCATGGCTCCCCAGTGCCCTTGGAATCCAAGCTCTTCACCACAGCCTCCAACGCCTGCAAACTTCAGGGGACTCAGTCTCACCTCTCAGCACCCACTGCCCTCTCACCCCTGGCTCTGGTCTATGGTCCACTGGATTTAACTTCTTTCTGTTTCCCTACATACTGCGTTCCATCTCACTTCCAGGCCCTTACACACCCCCAGGCACACAGCTCCACTCTTCCTGCCCACTCCATTCACCTTCCAAGTCTCAGCTCACACATCTCCACCTCCAGGAAGCCCTCCTTGACCTCCTGTGAGCTCACCCGCCCCAGACCTGCCGGCTCTGGGCCATCACTGTCTGGGGACGGGTCTGTCTCCCTCTGGACTGTGAGCTCGATAAGCACAAGTGCAGTCTCCATCACTGAGGGCTCCAGCACTGGCCAGCACAGGGCAGGGGCCCACGGAGTATGGATGCTTATTATACACATCCTTCCCTTTCCCAGCCTAGCAGTCCCCATTCATTCATTGACAAATGTTTATTGAGCAACTACTATCACCAAACTCTGTTACATGAAGTTGACCGGCATGAGAGAGGGGAAGATAAACCAGCCCAGCTCCTACGCTCAGGGAGCTTGAGGTCTGTTAGGGGAGATGACCTGAAACTCAATGTAATAATAATAATTGGCTGGGCGCAGTGGCTCAGGCCTCTAATCCCAGCACTTTGGGAGGCCAAGATGGGCAGATCACAAGGTCAGGAGTTCGAGACCAGCCTGGCCAACATAGGGAAACCCCATCTCTACTAAAAATACAAAAAAAAAAAAAAAAAATAGCTGGGCATGGTGGTGGGCACCTGTAATCCCAGCTACTCCAGAGGCTGAAGCAGGAAAATCACTTGAACCCAGGAGGCAGAGGTTACAGTGAGCTGAGATTGTGCCACTGCACTCCAGCCTGGTGACAGAGCGAGACTCCATCTCAAAATAACAATAATAATAATAAACATTATTGAGCACTTACTATACACCATGCACTGTGCTAAGGGCTTTATATTTACTCAATGATGTCTTCACAACAGTTCTGTGAGGGAAGTTCAGTCATTAAAAGTAATGGCAAAAACTGCAATTACTTTGCACCAACCTGGTACTGTGATTATCCCCATTTTACAGATAAGGAAAATGAGGTTAAGTAAGCGAAGCTGGCCGGGCACAGAGGCTCGTGCCTTTAGTCCGAGAACTTTGGGAGGCAGAGGCAGAAGGACTGCTTGAGCTCAGGAGTCCAAGATGAGCCTGGGTAACACAGCAAGACCCGATCTGCACAAAAACAAACGTGTTTATTTGCTTTTCTTGATCTATTTATTTAGAGATGGAGTCTCACTCTGTCACCCAGGCTGAAGTGCAATGGCACAGTCTTGGCTCACTGAAACCTCTGCCTCCCGGGTTCAAGCGATTTCCTGATTATTTTTGTATTTTTAGTAGAGATGGGGTTTCACCATGTTGGCCAGGCTGGTCTCCATGGGACTCCTGACCTCAAGTGATCCACCCACCTCGGCCTCTCAAAGTGCTGGGATTACAGGCATGAACCACCACACCGGGCCAAAAAAATTTAAAAATTAGCCAGGCGTGCTGGTGCCTGCCTGTGGTCCCAGCTACTTGGCAGACTGAGGTGGAAGGATTACTTAAGCCCAGAGGTCAAGGCTGCGGTGAGCCGTGATTGTGCCACCACACTCCAGCCTGGGCGACAGAGCGAGACCCTGTCTCAAAACAACAACAGAAAAAGGTGAGGTCACTCCAGGTATCAGGACGCAAGCTGAGAACGAAACCAGTCTTTCTAACGCTGGCACTTTGTCATCTGCTCGTTCCAGCCTGAAAGGAAGGCGAACCAAGACGCAGCCCACGCCCACTCGAGTGGGCTCTGCGTGCCCGAGCAGAGGTCTCTGCCCTCTGCAAAGGCCACAGAGAAGAGAGTGAGCCTTCACCCAAAGGAGGGCTCGCTGTTGGTGGAATTTCAGGCACTGTGTTTACGTCTGGCCTAATTAGGATAAGACCAGTGTCCCTGACTGGAACTAAGAGCCCCCCCACCCCAAACCCCACCCCTGGCTCCCAGGC
>NW_016107611.1:1120687-1144535 GCF_001604975.1 Cebus imitator
CCCTGGTACACCCCGGATTCTCAGGGCTGTGGCTCCTCGTTTTACAAATGAGTAAGCTGGTGGCAGGGAAGGAAGTAGGCTGGGCCATGACCGAGAGTCATTATGATTCACGGGGAAAACCCTCCCAGTTCGACTCTGTGTACAAAAGGCTTTGTGGGGCTTCCTTGGATCACAGGGTCAATGGATGTATGTAGACCGCTAGGGGTCTAGACAGCCCCTCACCACCCCTCTGCCAGCTCCCCCACCCCCTGGGTCGGTCTGCAGTCCTGGACGGGGGATCCTGTGCCTGGGGGAGGTATGGACAGGTGTGGGTTGTGGTGTTGTTTATACGTTAAACACACTGGGATTCCAGGTAAGTTTCCATCAGAAGAAAGCCCTTCACTGCTCAGGCAGAAATTTCAAAATATTGAGCTGCTTTTGGATCCTGGCAGAAGGGAGTTTTCCCGAAGTGAAAAAAGTGTTCTAAAATTAGGTTTGAGTGAGGGCTGCACAAAAGGAATTATGATATTATTAAAGAAATCGTGGCTTTGCTGAGAAAACTGAAAACGGGAACACAGAGCATTGGAAGGTGTTAAGGAACTGTTTGCTTTTATTTTCACTGTTTAGGTGAAACAATGGCATTGTGAATGTGTTTTTTAAATGAGTCTTTATCTTTAAAGGTACAGGCGGAAATAGCTATGACTGAAATGATCTGATGGCTGGGATTTGCTTTCAAATAACACAGGGGCTGTGGGTGAGGAAAGGAAACCAGATTGGCCAACAGCTGAGTGACGGGTATGTGGTTTCAAGGGAGACACCATTGTGTGTGTGTGTGTGTGTGTGTGTGTGTGTGTGTGTGTGTGTGTGTGTGAGAAACGGAGCCTTCCTCTATTGCCAGGCTGGAGTGTAATGGCATGATCTCAGCTCACTGCAACCTCTGACTACCGGATTCAAGCCATTCTCCTGCCTCAGCCTCCTGAGTAGCTGGGTACAGGTGTGCACCACCACATCCAGCTAATTTTTGTATTTTTAGTAGAGATGGAGTTTCACCATGTTGGTCAGGCTGATCTCGATCTCCTGATCTCGTGATCTGCCCGCCTCAGCCTCCCAAAGTGCAGGGATTACAGGTGTGAGCCACCGCGCCCGGCCTGAGTACCACCATTCTTCTCTCTGCTTTTGATGGATATGTGACATTTCCCAAAATAAAAAGTGGTTTTTTGTAATCCCAGCTACTCAGGAGGCTGAGGCAGGAGAATTGCCTGAACCTGGGAGACGGAGGTTGCGGTGAGCCGAGATTGCGCCATTGCACTCCAGCCTGGGTAACAAGAGCGAAACTCTGTCTCAAAAAAAAAAAAAAAAAAAAAAAAAAGTGGTTTTTAAATTTTTTTAACCATTAGCCTGGTGCAGTGGCTCACACCTATAATCCCAGCACTTTGGGAGGCCAAGGCAGGCAGATCACTTGAGGTCAGGAGTTCGAGACCAGCCTGGACAACATGGTGATTCTCCTGCCTTAGGCTCCTGAAGTTACTGGGATTACAGGCACCTGCCACCACACTCAGCTAATTTTTTTTTTTCTGTATTTTTAGTTGAGACAGGGTTTCACCATCTTGGCCAGGCTGGTCTTGAACTCCTGACCTCGTGATCCACCTGCCTCAGCCTCCCAAAGTCCTGAGATTACAGGCGCAAGCCACCACACCTGGCCGCCTGGGTGCTCTTTCTAGGGTCAGGAATGAAGGGGACGTTTGGTCGTTTCTCCCCAAGAACAACCTCCCCAGGACCAGCCTGAGTCAGCTCCAGGCCTTGCCAGGCCGGCACAGGAAGCCACACCCTGAGGTCAGATCCCTGAGCAAATATTACAGCCCCTTCTGCCCCACCCAAGATAAGGAGAGGCTGAAAGGGGTCCAGAAACCTGCTTCCGCCCAAGAGATTAGCTCCAGCCACACCTCAGTATCAAGGCCTCCCCATCCCTGCCCAGGGAGGATGGGACAAGGATTCTGCCACAGAGGCCCAAGTCCACCGTTTCATCTAATACGTATTAATGATCTCAATAGTGGGCAGGGTCTTGAAAAGGAGATAAAGGAGTCCCAGCCTCCTCCCGCTCCCTAGGGAATGAAGTGACTGGTGAGATAAGAGGGCTGGGCAGGCAAGGGGTGACCCTGACCAAACAAGGTCACAGACGGTGTCCCCAGATGGCTGTGCTGAGACTAAGACCCACCTGCTCCAACCTCATGAGGCAAAGGCCCAAAGCTTCAGTTTACCTGTCTGCAAAATGAGCTTTCTTGCGGGCGGACAGCGGGGAGCTGGATGAGTTAACAGGAAAAGCTGACGCTGTCAAAAAGAATCATGGGCCAGGCGAGGTGGCTCGTGCTTGTAATCCCAGCACTTTGGAGGCCGAGGCAGGAGGATCACGAAGTCAGGAGTTCAAGACCAGCCTGACTAACATTGCAAAACCCCATCTTTACTAAAAATACAAAAATTAGCTGGGTGTGCTGGTAATCCCAGCTACTCAGGAGACTGAGGCAGATGCTTGAACCCAGGAGGTGGAGATTGCAGTGAGCTGAGATCACACCATGGCACTCCAGCCTGGGAGACAGAGCGAGACTCCATCTCAAAAAAAAGAAAGGTGAAATGAATGTATTTAATACAACATATGCAACATGTCATTCCAGTACGGAATCAATATAAAAAATGATAGCCGGGCGTGGTGGCTCACGCCTGTAATCCAAGCACTTTGGAGGCCAAGGCGGGCGGATCACCTGAGGTCAGGAGTTCAAGACCAGCCTGACCAACATGGTGAAACCCCATCTTAAATTTTAAAAATATATAGAAAAATTTTAAAAAATGATGATTTTTTAGTTTTACATTATTGTATGTGTGTCTTTTTTTGAGACAAGGTCTCGCTCTGCCGCCCAGGCTGGCGTGCAGTGGTGTGAGCACAGCTCACTGCAGCCTCAACCTCCTGGGCTCAAGCAATCCTCCTACCTCAGCCTGCCAAACAGCTGGGACCACAGGCATGCAACGCCACTCCTGGCTAATTTTTAAATTTTTTGTAGAGACAACTTGCCATGTTGCCTAAGCTGGTCTCAAACTCCTGAACTGAAGCCACCCTCCCACCTCAGCCTCCCAAAGTGCTGGGATTACAGTGTGAGCCACTGTGCCTAGCTCCCCTTATTGAACCTCTACTCCAATGTCGCTCTGACGGTGTCGCCTTGCTGCCCTGCACAAACCAGTGCCCAACCACCTCCATCCCTCCCCTGCTTTTTCTCCACAGTGTTGTCACCACCTGTTCTAATTCTGCTCATGTTTGTATTTGTCTATTTACTGTCTCCCCAATCAATAGGTCAGACGTCAATCTACGTCTATCTTATTCATGGCTGTAACCCCACCGCACGTAGCGCAGTCCCTGGCACATAGTAGGTGGTCCATAAACATTTGTCAAATGGTGGAGGAACAGCAGCGTGCTCTGACGCAGGCCCAGCACTGAGTGCTCCATGCGCCTATTTTGTTTTTTTGTTTTTTGTTTTGAGACTGAGTCTTGCTCTGTCGCCCAGGCTGGAGTACAGTGGTGCGATCTCAGTTCACTACAACCTCTGGTTCCTGGGTTCAAGCGATTCTCCTGCCTCAGCCTCCTGAGAAGCTGGGATTACAGGTGCCTGCCACTGCGTCCAGCTAATTTTTGTATTTTCAGTACAGACAGGGTTTAACCATTTGGCCAGGCTGGTCTTGAACTCCTGACCTCATGATCCACCCGCCTCGGCCTCCCAAAGTACTGGGATTACAGGCTTGAGCCACCGCGCCCAGCCCCATGTACCTATTTTGATCCTCAGAAGAGTCCCAGGGAAGCCAATGACATGACCACCCACACCCACTGCACAAACAGGCAAAAGCCCCTGCCCACGAGGGCCCCGTCTGCTTTCTGCCCAGCCCCGGACCTGCCAAACAGCAGGTGCTAAAGAGCCTGCAGCTCTTGACTGAACCAAGGATCTGGGCTCATAGCCGGGAGCACCAGAGGAGGGGCCAGGGAGGTGGAGGATGGGAGCAGGCTGGGAAGGGTGGGGGTGACACCGCGGGGCCTCTAGAACCCAGCCTGGTCACACTCTGCAGGCAGATAGCGGCTCACCAGGAACCTGAGCCTCTCTGAAGACTCCTCTCTGTGTCATCCACACCTGGTGTCCAGTTCCACAAACATGCTCTGAGCCCCTGCTCTGTGCCAGGCACTGTGCTGGGCAGTGCTGGGGACACAGTGGTGACAGCCCAGCCCTGCCCAGCTGAGGCTCCCAGGTCAGTGGAGGAAAAAGACCCAGCCCCAGACAGCAAGAACCCAGGGCGGTCAGGGCTAGGACAGGGAATCCAGGGGGTACATGACCCAGCCTTGGAGTCCAGGAGGGCTTCCTGAAGGAGGGGGTTTGGGGAAGGCAGTGGAATAGAGCAGAGGAAAGCAGGGATATTCTGGGTAGACAGCAAGTGAGACAGAAGAACTGAAGCAGAGGGTTCTCGGAAGCAAGGGGTGTTCTGTATAGCTGGTCAGGTGGGCAGGGGTCAGGCTGGGCAGGGCCTCCTGGGCCACAGCGAGGCACCTGGGCTTCCTCCCAAGGGCACTGGGGAGCCACAGCAGGTTCTGTGCAGGGAGGGGCAGGGTCAGGTTTCTGTTTTAGAAATAGCCTCTGTCTGCCATGTGGAGGGGCAATGGGAAGGGGTGAAACCAGGGCCAGAGACTAGAGAGGAGGTTGGTGGGGAGACAGGAGACCCAGGCAAGGCGGGGTGGTGGGTGGTCACCTACACCAGGGTGGGGGCTGCAGGCAGGGAGAGAAGATATACTTGGAGTCAGTTGCCAGAAGGAGTAGCGTCCTCGGGAAGTAGGGGAAGCATCAGGGATGAAGCCCCTGGTCTCTCTTCCCAGTGATGAGGTGGGCAGTGGCGCCTTCCCTAATAAAGGGACCAGGAGAAGAAACACTTCTGGGGGAACACACCAAGGTCAGTTTGGGACAAGGTGAGTGAGAGGTGCCCAGGGACATGGGGGAGGCATCCTGACTGATACTGGGACGAGGTCCCAGGGCTCCGGGCCAGGAAGGAGAAGGGGGAGGTGAGGTCGCAGGTGGGGATAGGGAGCAGGAGGCGCCAGGACATCCTCCGAGCCTCTCACCTGGCCTCACCCTCGCCTCCTCTGGGCCTCCCCCAACCCCCGCTTGTCAGAGCCCTGCCCAGCGAGGTCAGCCCAGGACACGGTGCTGGAGGAACAAACGAGGACAGGTGAGCACAGGTGTGGCCCCCTGCCCGGAAGCAGGCTGCTGAGGCCTCAGAGGAACCACGACCCAGAAGCCATCAGGATGTGGGTGGTAAGAACACAGCTACCAGCAACTCTGGCCCTGAAACCCCTCAGTTCCCGCCCAGCAGCGTCTCAGAGACACCTTCCCTGGTACCCTCCCTGCACCCCAATTTAAAGTGGCAAACCAGGCCAGGGACAGTGGCTCACACCTGTAATCCCAGCACTTTGGGAGGCCAAGGTGGGAAGATCACTTGAGGCCAAGAGTTTGAGACCAGCCAGGGCAACATAGCGAGACCCCATCTGTACAAAAAATAAAATGGCATATCCTTTCTGACTTATTTTTCAGTCTGACATGTAAGATATTTACCTTCCCTTGGTTTACTCCGCAAATGTCGGCCTCCCAAGGGCAGGGGTTTCATCTGTCTTGTGTACTAATGCATCCTCAGCGCCTAGAACAGTGCCTGGCAAACAACAGGAGCACATTCAATATTCGTCCAATAAATGAATGAGTGATTTACCGAGCATTTGCTCTGCGCCAGTCATTGCGGTAAGCGCTGTACTTCACACGTGTGTCTCCTTAATCCTTACAACAGCCCTGTAATATGAGGACCATGTTTTTCCCATTTTACAAATAAGGAAACTCAGGCCTGGCCAATTCCACAAATTGCCCACGGTCCTGGAGGTAGAAAACAGTGGAACTATGTCCAGAGCCTATGCTTGCTCCTATGAGACAGAGTCTCGTTCTTCTTGCCCAAGCTGGAGTGCAGTGGTGCAAGCTTGGCTCACTGCAACCTCCGTCTCCCAGGTTCAAGCAATTCTCCTGCCTCAGCCTCCTGAGTAGCTGGGATTATAGGCACTACAGCTGCTTGCCACCACACACGGCTAATTTTTTGTATTTTTAGTAGAAGTGGGGTTTCACCATGTTAGCCAGGCCGGTCTCGAACTCCTGACCTCAAATGATCCACCCGCCTCGGCCTCCCAAAGCGCTGGGATTGCAGGCGAGAGCCACTGCACCCGGCCCAGAACCTGTACTTTTTATAGCAGCCGCACCAATCAGACCTCATGTTCAGGGTCACATCCGCCAGGCCCTGGCTTCAATTCCTGACTTGTGGCATCTCACTAACTGCTGTCAGCAGCCCTGAAGTAGGGTCCATATCATCTCTATTTTTTTGTTTGTTTGTTTTTGAGACAAGAGTCTCCCTCTGTCGCCCAGGCTGGGGTGCCGTGGCATGGTCTCTGGTCACTACAACCTCCATCTCCTGAATTCAAGAGATTCTCCTGCCACAGCCTCCCTAGTAGCTGGGATTACAGGTGTGGGTCACCATGACCGGCAAATTTTTGTATTTTTAATAGAGACGGGCTTTCTCCATGTTGGTCAGGCTGGTTGCGAACTCATCACCTCAGGTTATCTGCCCGTCTTGGCCTCCCAAAGTGCTGAGACTGAAGGTGCCCGCCACCATGCCTGACTAACTTTTTAAATTTTATTTTTAGTGGAGACGGGGTTTGACATGTTGGCCAGGCTGGTCTTGAACTCCTGACCTCAAATGATCTGCCTGCCTCAGCCTCCCAAAGTGCTGGGATGACAGGTGTGAGCACCACACCCGGCCACCATCTCTATTTTTCAGAATCATAAATGAGGACTGAATAAGGGGGTCTCCCCAGCCCCACTTTGGGTAAGTGCAGAGCCAGTGTCAAAACTCAGCTTTCTTTGGCCCCAAAGCCTCCAAATACACCCATTTGACAGATGGGGGAAAACAAGGCCTGCGGAGAGGGAGAAAGAGAATGTGAATTTCCGACCACTTTGCAGGAAGCCAACAAGAAGCAGAGCCCTGAAGAAAGCATGTGGCTGTACAGCTTCCTGCCCTTCTATCTGGGTTTGCACACAGAGCAGGGCTCAAATCCCCTCTCTCTGCAGGAACCTGGACAAGCAGGAGTCCCCACCTGGGGCGTCAGTTTCTCCATCTGCAAAGGGGAGTCCTAAAGATGCCCACTTTCCAGGGTTGTTTATTTTGCCATCCATGGAAATAACACCTGTAGGTCCCCTGCACGGGGTGGGGCCAGGAAAGGTGCAGTCACTTTTTACTGATTTTATTCCTTGGAGACTCCTAAGCTCTCCCAGGAGGCCATGGGCCTGGGTGGTCGGTAAGAACTACCCAAAAATCTTCCCCCGCTTCTCCTCCCTTCTCCTTGGTGACCTGGTTCTTCTCCCAGTACCAAATCCCGGCCTTCAGCACAAAGAGGGTTAGGCGGCTGCCCCAGGAGGCCTGGCCAGGTCACGGCCTCTGCCTGGTGCCTGCCACACCCACCCTGGTACCCAAACTGGGCCCCAGATCCTTGGTGACTCGATCCCTCCAAATTCAGGTGATCTCCCCTGGCTCCAAATCACCAAACCCTCCCAGGTCCAGCGGCAGACGGAGCCGAGCCCCAACCAGGAAGGGAGTCTGAGCACTGGGACTTCAACGCCACCATCTCCAGGACTCTTTTTGGGGTGACAGATGGCACTGACTGGGTACAGCTGGCTACTCCTCAGTGGTGAGCGAGAATGGCAACCCCAGCACCTCAGCCCCCCAAGGACCCCAGGGAGGGGAGGGGATCCCGAGTCCGAGAGAGGGAAGGTGTGAGCCCCAGTATGCTAGGGAGGGAGGGCAGCCCTGCTTCACACTGGCACATTCACCCCTCCAAGAGGCACCTGCATGGGGCAGTCTGGGGACAGCCACCCAAAGAGGTTTTTAGGGTGGGTTTTGGAGATTTCTAAGCCCAGGGCACGAGCCAGGACAAGAGAGCCACTGTTGCTCCTCCGTTTATGCGGGTTTCTGTGTTTTATCAGCTATGGAAGCCTTGACGAGGCTGAACTCTTCCCAGCAGCTATTTCTCCCAGAAGATGTCTTGGGGCAGTTGCTTCTCCCTTCTCAGCCTCCATGTACCTATCTATGAAATGGGCCTCACTGACAGGGTTGTGTGAAGGTCACTATCAGCAGCACTGGTTCCCATATCTGCTGTGTGCCTAGAGCTGTTCTGAGAGCTTCTCATATGTTTAAAACCACCTATGAGGGGCCAGGCATGGTGGTTCACGCCAGTAGTCCCAGCACTTCGGGAGGCTGAGGCAGGCAGATCACCTGAGGTCAGAAGTTCGAGACCAGCCTGGCCAACATGGTGGAACCCCATCTCTACTAAAATACAAAAATGAGCCAGGCGTGGTGGCACAAGCCTGGTAGTCCCAGCTACTCGAGAGGCTGAGGCAGGAGAATTTATTGAACCTGGGAGGTAGAGGTTGCAGTGAGCCAAGATTGCACTACTGCACTCTAGCCTGGGCAACAGAGAAAGAATCCGTCTCACACACACACAAAAAAAACCAAGCCACATATGAGGGAGGACCACACATGAGCCCCACTTCCCAGGGAGAAAATGAGGCTCAGAAAGGTGAAATCACTGGCCGCTGTCACACAGCCAGAAAGTGGCAGGACTCAGGGCTAGACCAGGAGTCCCTCGCTCCTAGCCATGCTCTAACAGCCTGGAAAGTACTGGAAAGCTGGCCAGGCGTGTGAGCACTGCCACAGCCACCGGTTCCAGGGAACTGCACGCCATTCAAACCCAAGCAGCCTGATCAGCTCATCGGGCTTGGGGCTGATCTGCTTGGTTGAGAAGGAAAGGCATGGAGTGTTTTCATCTTACCCTTGCTTTCTGCCATAGGCGAGCTTGGAGAGGCCGAGGAAGAGCCCCAGACTGGGAGCCAGGACTCAGGGACAGGCCCTGACGTCCTACATGGGGCCATGCAATTATCTGGGCTGGAAATGCAGCCAGATCTCCTGAGACTTGGTTTGGTGACTGTCACTATGGGAAAACCCCTTGGGTCCGGCTTAAAGCCATGGTCCTATGGACTGAGCACTTGCTTTGTACTTGCTGTATGCAAGACGAGATGCTAGATCCTTGCACACAGTTCATCAAACCCAGTCCTCACCACACACCCCTCCCTGGGACTGAGCCCTAACTAACATGTATTGGGCACTTACTGCATGCCAGGCATTCTAAACATGTTATGTGTACAGAGTCCTTACAACCTTACGAGGCAGGTAGACCTGTCATCCCCACGTAAGAGTTGAAAGAACAGAGACACAGAGAAAGGCAGTGTACTCAAAGCCATTCAGATAAACTCCCAGAAAGATTAGGTGGCTAAGATGTGGAGAGTCAGAGAGTCAGGGGTTCAAATCCTGTCTGTGCCTGTCCTCATTTACACAGAGGACATTGAGCTGGGGACGTGCCCTGGGCCTGAGTCTCTTCTGATCAAACCTGCCTCATCCAACCCCTCTGACTCCTCTTCCTCAGCCACATTCCTGAGTGTGCGGGCCGAGATCTCTATCACCCTGGAGCCTGCCCAGCCGACCGAAGGGGACAACGTCACGCTGGTCGTCCACGGGCTTTCCGGGGAACTGCTCGCCTACAACTGGTATGCAGGGCCCACGCTCAGCGTGTCGTACCTGCTGGCCAGCTACATTGTGAGCACAGGCGATGCGACACCTGGCCCCGTCTACACGGGGCGGGAGGCTGTGCGCCCCGACGGCAGCCTGGACATCCAGGGCGTCCTGCCCGGGCACTCAGGCACCTACATCCTGCAGACCTTCAACAGGCAGTTTCAGACCGAGGTGGGCTACGGACACGTGCAGGTCTATGGTGAGACACCCCCCAAAGCACCCCTGTGCCCAGCCAGGCCTTCCCACCTCCTTCTCAATCCTTCTTAAAAAAAAAAAAAAAATCCAAAAAATGTTTAAACCGTCAGGGAAAAGGGTTATAAAATACCATCAAAATGATCACCCCCTTCAGGAAGGCCGCCAGGATTAGACCTGCCTCCTAAACCATTCTTTGTCCCTCCGGCTGAGGGTATAGGGGCACAGCCACAACCCAGCTATGCCCTTGTCTGGGGAAGGGAAGGCCCTTGGAGCAGGCAGTGCCCGGCCCCCTCCCCCTCTGTCTCTCGCTTCCACAGAGATCTTGGCCCAGCCCACAGTCCTGGCCAACAGCACAGCACTGGTGGAACGTCGAGACACCCTGCGTTTGACATGCAGCAGCCCTAGCCCCACCGCCGAGGTCCGCTGGTTCTTCAACGGTGGAGCCCTGCCTGTCGCTCTCCGCCTGGGACTGTCCCCCGATGGGAGGACGATCAGCAGGCATGGCATCCGCCGGGAGGAGGCCGGCGCCTATCAGTGTGAGGTGTGGAACGCGGTCAGTGTCAGCCGCAGCAAGCCCATCAACCTGACGGTGTACTGTGAGTCCTCCTGGCCCCACCAGAGATGCCCAGTGTCCAAACCTCATCATGGGGAAACCGAGGCCAGGAGAGGGGGCCCAAGGGCACACAGCGAGTCAGCAGGCAAGCTGGGGTTGGGGACCAGGGGTCCCTCTTAAAGTGCTCTGGCCCTGGCCAGGTGCAGTGGCTCACGCCTGTAAATCCCAGCACTCTGGGCAGCCAAGGCAGGAGGATCATTTGAACCCAGAAGTTTGAGACCACTCTGGGCAACAAAGCAAGACCCCATCTCTACCAAAAATATAAAAATTAGCCGGGAATAGTGGCGCGTGCCTGTAGTCACAGCCACTCAGGAGGCTGAGATGGGAGGATTCTTTGAGCCTGGGAGGTTAAGGCTGCAGGTACAGTGAGCTATGATTGCACCACTGCACTCCAGCCTGGGCAACAGAGCGAGATGCTGTCCCGAAATAATAATAATACACTTGCCCCATATCCTAAAGGACTTCTACAGACCACCTTTGCTATTGAATAATCCTTCAGTTAGGAGCAAGACCTGCCGAGAAAGAAAACAGGACCAGCTGGTTTGAAAAAGGAGCAAGGGAGGGAATAGTGTAATGGGAGGGAACATGAAATGTAAACATATAACCAAAGCATGCAGTCATTCCCAGGGGCAGCAGTGTGCAGTGTGGAATCCTGGGATGAGGACCCATGATATAGAAAAACTTAGTGCCTGGAATCATAGACTCCTACAACCAGAGAATTCTGGACTTCAGAAGCACTGAATTCCAGACTCTGAGAATCCTAGAACCTCTAGATGCAGAGATTCTTAGAATCTTAGAATCTAGTCATGAAATCTTAGAGTGTAGAATCTTAGAAACATAGATTTCTAGAATCTTAGCAACTTAGAACCTAGAAGCACCAATTCTTGAAGCCCTAAAATTCTACACTCAGAATGGCTTTGTCAGAAAAAGAAAATCATTTAGGCTTTTTAAAATTTGTTAATGGAGCCATAGATTTCAGAAATATCTTGAAATGTTATCTGGCCCAACACATTCTTTTTACAGAAGAGAAAGCTGAGATCCTCTGAGAGGGAGTGATTCTCGAGATCCTTGAGCAAGTTAGAGTTAAGGCCAGGAGTCAAGGCCAGAGCTTTTTTTCCCCTCCTCTAGGTCAAGATATTCCCAGGGACCTAGCCTGGTGGAGAGAAAGCCAGGGGTACCCACCTCCACTCCCCTTTCCTTCTACTGCCCCATGTCTCTCCCTCCTACGCCCACAGTTGGCCCAGAACGTGTGGCCATCCTCCAGGATTCCACCACCCGCACAGGCTGCACCATCAAAGTTGACTTCAACACGTCCCTCACCCTGTGGTGCGTGTCCAGGTCCTGCCCAGAGCCCGAGTATGTGTGGGCCTTCAACGGGCAGGCCCTAAGGAACGGCCAAGACCACCTCAACATCAGCAGCATGACCGCTGCCCAGGAGGGGACGTACACATGTATTGTGAAGAACACCAAGACTCTGCTCTCTGGATCTGCCTCAGTGGTGGTCAAGCTCTCCGGTGAGTCACCCCCAGCCTGGCCACCCTGCAGTCCCCACAGAGGCCTCATCAGGCTGTGAAGGTTAGGCCGCCATTTGCCCAACGGAGAACTGGCACATGGTAGATTCACGGTTGATTCGTGAGCTGGGACAGATTGGCATAGCAGGCGGATCCCTTTGCATCTGGGTCTAAAGGGAGACCATACAGCCCATGTCCTGTTGACCTGGAGAACAAATGGCAAAGCACTGTGGGTTGACAGAGTGGAAAACCACTCAGATGTCACTTCAGGTGGGTGCCACTGTTCTAAATTCTGTCACCAGCTGCTTAGGGCCTTGATCCACCCCCATGCCACAAAGACAGCTGAAATTCTGTGCAGCCAACTAGACTGCCCAGCTATCTGACCCAGATGATGGGCGCACACACACACAACTGGAGAATCGCAGCCAGTTGCTGGCAAATGGAGAAACAGCTGGGGAGGCATTGTCACCTGTCTTCTGCCCTAAAATGACCCGAGGGCTGGGGCAGTGCAGGCAGCTGGCATTTCAGAGCCATTGGGATCCTCAGGCGACATTTTCTCATCTTCAGGGGAATGGTGGCTTTGAACATTAAGGCCTCATTAATTCCACCTCGGTTCCTTCCCAAGTGGCCATCATCCCCGGGGGACAGTGGGGAATGGTCCTTCCCTCCCTCCCACTAACAGGCTGGGTCTCATCCAAGGGGTGGATTTTCACCCAAAGCAGAAATGGCATCCCCAGAGGTAAGTGTGCCTTCCGCCCCACTCACCTGGGGCTTTGGCAGCTGGTCTTGACAGGAGACAGGGGGATGGACCAGATGACCTCAGGCGCTACCCCAAGCCCTGCCTGTGCAGGCCAACATGGGGGGTGTCCAAGGTATGCAGGTATGTGCAGGGAGTGGATACAGTGACCCCAGGGCTTCTAGTACTATCAGCAACTCTGTGGTAGGTGCTGGGAGAGAGACAGAAGAAAAGGAGACACCACCCTCCCTCCGCCTTGGGAGACTAATCTGATGGAGGAGACATGGCCTCTGTTCTTGGAGAGCTGATCCTGGGAAACATGGCTCCCTTATTCAAGGACTTCCTGGTCAAAGAGAAGAGGCAATGCCTCATCCTCCATGAGCTTCCAATCAGTAATGATTAGAGATGGCAACCTACCCTCAGTGAGCTCCTAGTCAGATGGAGGAGACACAGTCTGCACTTGGGGAGAATTTTCCTTCTGATGGGGAGACTTTGTCTCCAGGAGACATGGCCCTGTTTTTTGAGCATTCCTAGTCTGATGGGGTACCCACCTTTTGGGTACTCCTAATCTGATGGAGGAGTACAGGCCCCCACTTTCTAGGAATTTCCAGTCTGATGGAATAGGCATTTCCCTCTAACTTCTAGGGTCCCCAACTTGAATGGAAAAACTCAGCAACAATTTAGAATTTCTCAATCTGATGGAGGAAACAAGGCTGCCACCTCATAGGAATTTCCAATCTGATGGAGGAGACATGGCCTCCGACCTTCTAGAATCTTTCAATCTGATGGGGGAGCTATAGCTTACACATTATGGGATATCTCGGTGACACAGATACAAGTCCCAACCATCTCATGGGGAAGACATGGTCCCCATTTTCTGGAATTTCCTCTCTGATAGGGGAGACATGGCCCCTATGTTTTGGGAATTTCCAATCTGATGGAGGAGACATGACCCAACCCTTCAGGGTCTTCCAGTTTAATGGGAAGACACCTCTCAAAGGCTGGGGATTTGTAGTCTGATAGGGGAGACACAGACCCCTAGCAGACACTATTCGGACCCAGAATCCACCCCCACCACCACACAAGTCACCTCCTTCCTCAGTCTCCTTCCCAGCACCCCACATGGGGAGTGCCAGCCAGCTGGGGGGAAGCCAGCCAGGGATGGGAGGGGGACACCATGCCAGATGCAGGCCAAGCTGACCCACCCCTCTCACTCTTTCCCCAGCTGCAGCAGTTGCCATGATGATCGTGCCCGTGCCCACCAAGCCGATGGAGGGCCAGGACGTGACGCTGACCGTGCAGGGCTACCCCAAGGACCTGCTGGTCTATGCCTGGTACCGCGGGCCTGTCTCTGAGCCCAACCGGCTGCTCAGCCAGCTGCCTTCAGGGACCTGGATTGCAGGCCCCGCACACACAGGCCGGGAGGTGGGCTTCCCCAACTGCTCGCTGTTGGTGCAGAAGCTGAACCTCACAGACGCTGGCCGCTACACACTCAAGACCGTCACGCTGCAGGGCAAGACTGAGACACTGGATGTGGAGCTGCAGGTGACCCGTGAGTATGCAGGAAGGGGAAAGGCATGTCCCTTGTTAGATGGGGGGTGGGGGTTTCCAAAAGGAGTCTGCTTCCTACATCAAGCTGGGAGACATAGACCAAAGATGGATATGCCTCCCCCATCAGACTGAAGGAAGCCTTGTCTCCTCCATCTGACTTGGGGGGTCCCCAAATAGGGCTCTGCTTCTTCTATCAAACTAATGACCTACACTGTGGGTAGACAGGCCTCTTCCATCAGACTAGGGGTTGCCAAAGGGGACCCCTCCATGCCTTCTCTCTCGAATAAGAGGTACAGCAGACTAAAGGTTTTAAAAGAGAAGGCATAGTCTGATGGCAGAGCCTCCTTTTTCCTGCAGTCAGGTAGACACTAAAACATAGGAGATATTACCTCTTTCACCATATTGGGGAAATGGGTTAATGAAGGAAGTTTACCTCTCCTATCAGACTGCAGGCATAGAGTAAGGATGAATCAGACCTTCTATTCAGACTGGAAGATCCTGCGCAAAAGGGATCATGTCTCCTCCTTTGTATTATTGCGAGGGCAAAGTTCCTACCATCAGATGGTGGAGTTTCTCTTTCAAACTGAAATAAGGATGGTCTGCTCCATTAGGATGGAGGCTTCTAGGTGTGGAAGTTGTGTCTCCTCCATCAGATAGGGAGTTCCCAGATGTTGGGGACCATGTCTCCCCATCAGACTGGGAGCTCCAGGAGTGAGGGTCTATGTCTCCTCCATCAGACTGGAATCTCCTAGAATCAGGGTCCATGTCTCCCCCATCAGACTGGGAGCTCCTGGAGTCAGGGTCCCTGTCTCCTCCATGAGACTGGGAGCTCCCAGAGGCAGGGACCATGTCTCCTCCATCAGACTGGGAGCTCCTAGAATCAGGGACCATGTCTCCTCCATCAGACTGGAATCTCCTAGAATCAGGGACCATGTCTCCTCCATCAGACTGGGAACTCTTAGTCAGGGTCCCTGTCTCCTCCATCAGACTGGGAGCTCCCAGAGTCAGGGTCCCTGTCTCCTCCATCAGACTGGGAGCTCCCAGACTCAGGGACCATGTCTCCTCCATCAGACTGGGAACTCTTAGTCAGGGTCCCTGTCTCCTCCATCAGACTGGGAGCTCCCAGACTCAGGGACCATGTCTCCTCCATCAGACTGGGAGTTCCCAGAGTCAGGATCCATGTCTCTTCCATCAGACTGGGAGCTCCCAGAGTCAGAGACCATGTCTCCTCCATCAGACTAGGAGCTCTGAGTCAGGGTCCATGTCTCCTCCATCAGACTGGGAGCTCTGAGTCAGGGTCCATGTCTCCTCCATCAGACTGGGAGCTCTGAGTCAGGGTCCATGTCTCCTCCATCAGACTGGGAGCTCCCAGGGTCAGGGACCATGTCTCCTCCATCAGACCGGGAGCTCCCAGACTCAGGGACCATGTCGCCTCCATCAGACCGGGAGCTCCCAGACTCAGGGACCATGTCTCCTCCATCAGACTGAGCATCCCCAGGGATTTGTGAGTCCATGTTTCTATAGCAGAGCCAGGTTTCCCCCATTAGCTCTCAGACACTTGCGGATGAGATCCTTCCCCAAGTCTGGCATCAGACTGAGCACTCTCACTCTGAAGCCAAGTCCCTGAGTCCAGGATGGTGCCTCCTCTGTCACTGGAAACTTCCAGGATCAAGGACTCAGCCACTGCCAGACACCCACTTTCATCCATTCACTGATGAAACCGTGGTTTCCTGGATGAGTGTTAGGGGAGAATGCTGTTCAGTGGCAGCAGGCCGCCCGACAAAGCCTGGGATTCCTTTTCACCCATTCTCTCTTCTCACAGTCAACCTCCCTCCCTCGCACAAGGACCAACGCTACCTTCCTGAACCTGAACCTGGCACAGGATGAGCGTGGGGCGGAACCGGCCACTGGGTGGCCTGGCCTGGGCAGGGGAGCAGAAGGGGTGGGGGCACTGGGGACCTGGTCCTCCACCTCCCTGATGGCCTCCTTTGCCCCCTCTCCCCATCTGCCCCCACAGCCCTGGGGTAGCAGCGTGACCCTGGAGACGTCCAGAGAGATCTCTTCACGTCATCCTCTCGTCCTCGCCCCCTGAGTGGGGACCCCTCCCTGCCAGTGAGGATGCCGGGTTGTGGTCCTGCTGTTCTCCTGCTTCCACCCTAGAACTAGAGCCACGGGGCCCCACTCCCTCGCTGAGCTTTTGGGGAGCCACCAAGTCCATAAACGTCCTGGTTAATGCACACGTGTGTCAGCCTCTCCTTCCACCACTGCTAGCCCCCTCCATTTCCCGGTTGCCACACTCACTTCCTTTCCTGCTTAAGACTTTTCTCAGTCTGGGTGTGCAGGTGCAGGAGGATGAGCCCAGATCACCGTGCCCCACACCCTACTGCTGGATGGCAGGGCCTTGGGCCCCTCCCACAGCACCCCAGGTTAGGCCCCTCCCACAGTGCCTCAGGTTATATGTGAGAGTCCTGCTCCCAACTGGCCAAGGACTTCCCCTCTTGGGGCACCAGCATTCTGTGCGACATGGCCCTCTGTGGGACTACACTGCACCTCACTTTGTCACCTGGACCCCAAAACAGGGCTGCCTGTGCTCGGGAAATGACCATATTTCTCAAGAAGACTTTCATCACCTTCTGGCAGTCCTCACCCATTTAATCAAAGACACACCTTTGTGTCTTCCATTGTCCTGGGATTACCTGGATGTCCCTCAAACATGACCTTCACATCCCTGAAAATATCTCCATCCTTCTCTAGCCACAGAAAAGGCCCTGTGGATGGATGAATGCAAGCAGGGCAAGGATCGAGGCGAGGAGTGCAGAGCTGGGAAGTGGGGGCCAGAATGAGGATGTTTTCTAACTCTTCTCATTAGTGGGAGCCACAGGCCCCACCCAGCCGCAATGCCCCACTGGAGAGAGGCTGTTGGCATTGGCGTGGAGTGGTGATGGCAGAGACCAGGCTTAGAACGGAAAGACAAGCTAGGGCAAGGAAGAGAAAGGGCCTTTTGGGGATGATTGTGTTGAGTTGGGGTGACTGGTTGTCAAAGACCTCCAAAATGGGGGTTATAAAATCCGGATCATAGGCCAGGCACGGTGGCTCCTGCCTGTAATCCCAACACTTTGGGAAGCTGAGCCAGGTGCCTAAGGACAGGAGTTCAAGACCAGTCTGATCAACATGGTGAAACTCCGTCTCTACTAAAAATACAAAAACTAGCTGGGCGTGGTGGCGGGCGCCTTTAATCCCAGCTACTCGGGAGGCTGAGGCAGGAGAATCGCTTGAACCCAGGAGGCGGAGGTTGCAGTGAGCCGAGATCGCACCACTGCACTCCAGCCTGGGCACAGGCGTGAAACCCTGTCTCAAAAAAAAAAAAATAAATAAAATCTGGATCATAATCCTGCATTTGCCATGGATTCACTAGAGCCTCAGTTTGCCCATCAGTAAAAAGGTGTGGACTTCAAGTAGGCCAGACTTTTCCAAACCATTTTTAAAAGCCACAGAGCCCTGTCTTCAAATGCAGGTTTACACGACAGGCCAATTTATTATTAATTTTAAAATAGCAATGCGACAAATATAGGCCCAGAACTGTGGTCCACACCTGTAATCCCAGCACTTTAAGAGGCTAAGGTGAGAGAATCGCTTGAGCCCAAAAGTTTGAGATCAGCCTGGGCAACATGGCAAAACTCTATCTCTATTTTTAAAAACTAATAAATAAATAAAACCAAATATAGATACCAACTCAATAGCTATACACATCTCCCCCAAAATTCCTACAGACTTGAAAAAAAAAATTCCTTAAATTTAAATAACGCTGGGATTAGCCAGGTGTGGTGGCCTGTACCTATAGATCACTCGAGCTCAGGAGCCGGAAGATCGAGGCTGCGGTGTGGTCACACTCCTTCCTGCACTCCAGCTAGATGTGCAGAGAGCAGCTTATACGGATAGCATTCTTTTTCTCATGCATAAAAAATCTCCAGAAGCAGATCGTTCAGGGCTGGAATGGAGGCCCTGCAGTGTCATCAGGGACATAGCTCTTTCTGTTTTTCTGTCCCATTAGCCTTAGCTTGGGTCTTCTGTCCTCCCCATCACCTCATGGCCCAAGATGGCTGCTGACGTTACAGCTGCCTTATCCATGTTCCAGGCAAGAGGCAGAAAGAAGGGGAAAAAGGGCAACAGCAACAACAAAAAGTTCCCCCTTGCCAGTTTATGGACTGTGCCCCTCTTAAGGGAATTTTACCTAAGGACCATCCAACAACTCCTGTTTAGATTGGCCCAAGAGTCACATGGCCACCGTAGCTGCAAAGGAGGCAGCGAATTGCAGTCCTTGCCTTGGGTATGTTGCTGCCCTAATCAACATCAAGGTGTTTGTCTTAAGAAAGGCAGAGAGAATGGATCTCTGCTGGGCAGCTGGCCGCTCCAAGCCTTGGAAGTTCTACCTCCTCAGCCAGGCAAAATGGCCTTTCTCACCTGAGCCCAAGGAGTAAGAGTCATAGCCCCAGCAGCAGGGCTTTGGGAAATATGGGAGCTGCTGGTCCGAGCTGCGATTGTGTGCAGCTGAAGCAGAATGAGGCCAGCAGGAGGGGCAGAGGGAGGGAAGGAGAAGCAGCTCAGGTTTCTAGGTCGAGCCAGATCCCATGGCCTCAGGGTGTGGTGGAGGCTCAAAGACCAGGTCCTCCGTCCCTCTGGGCATCTCTGTGCTCTTTTGCTGAAACCTCGCACATAGTACAATCCCCTTCTTTAAGAGTCTAGGAAAGAATAATAACAATAACCACAAAATAATGATCACTCCTATATCTTGAGCATCGGTGTATTAGTCCATTCTCACATTGCTATAAAGACATACCTGAAGGCCGGGCACAGTGGCTCACATCTGTAATCCCAGCACTTTGGGAGGCCAAGATGGGTGGATCACCTGAGGTCAGGAGTTCGAAACCAGCCTGGCCAATATGGTGACACCTCATCTCTATAAAAAAATAAATAAATTCAAAAAGACACACCTGAGACTCCATAACTTGCAAAGAAAAGAGGTTTAATCAGCTCAAGATTCTGTGGGCTACACAGGCTTCTCCTGGGGAGACCTCGGGAAACTTACAGTCATGGCAAAAGGTGAAAGGGAAGCAAGCACGTCTTCACATGGCCAGCAGGAGAGGAAGGTGAGGTGCTACACAGTTTTAAACAAGCAGTACTAGGCGGATGGTGCTAAAACACTGAAAACTGCCCCCATGATCCAGTCACTTCCCATGAGGCCCCTCCTCCTACACTGAGGATAATAACTCAGGATCGTGAGATTTGGGTGGGGACACAGAGCTAAAGCCTATCAGTTGGTTTGGTCCTTTTTCATGCAAGAGCTCAATGAATTTCCACAGCAGCTCTTAAGAGAAGTTATCATCATTCCCCTAACTTATAGGTGAGGAAACTGAGGCAGAGACTTGAAAACCTTGCCCCAGGTCGCATAGTTCCCATGGCTCCTGGGTGGAGGTGCTGGCTAGGGAGTCCTCCCCATTCTTCAGCAGGGGAGGGGGTTTCAGGGCACAGCTCTGAGGTCAAACAGAACTGAATTGGCCTCTTTTAGCTGTGGGAACTTGGGTACATTGCTTGCTTTTCCTCCTTGTAAAATGGAGAGGATAATACTGCCCCTGCCTCCTACAATTATTGGAAAGATTATATTAGTTAATACAAGTAAAGAGTCGGGCACATGCGTGCTCAATAAACACTTATGATCCAGACTCAGATGTTAGCTTTTAGCAACAGGCAGATGGAAAAAGCAAAGGTAACTCTTTTCTTTCTTTCTTTTTTCTTTTTTTACGGATAGGGTTTTACTATTATCCAGGCTGGATTACAGTGGCGAAATCATGGCTCACTGCAGCCTCCCAAGCAGCTGGGACTATAGGCATGAGCCGCCATGCCCGGCAATTTTTTAATTTTTTGTAGAGTCAGGGTCTTTGCTGTATTGCCAGGCTGGTCTCAAACTCCTGGGTTCAAGCAGTCCTCTCACCTCAGCCTCCCAAAGTATCGGGATTGCAGGCGCAAACCACCGCCCTCCGCCTCAAAGATAACACTTGTCCTGGCAAACTCAATCCTACTAAGCAGGTTTGCCTCAGTTTATGTAATATATGATGCTCTTTAAATTGCAATTACTGAGAATTGCTTACAAAAGTAATAACAGGCCAGGCGCAGTGGCTCATGCCTGTAATCCCAGCACTTTGGGAGGCTGAGGCAGGCAGATCACCTGAGGTCAGGAGTTCGAGACCAGCTAGTCAACATGCTGAAACCTCATCTCTACTAAAAATACAAAACATTGCCAGGTGTCATGGTGCATGCCTGTAGTCCCAGCTACTCGGGAGGCTGAGGTTGCTGTGAGCAGAGATCATGCCATTGCACTCCAGCCTGGGCAACAGAGCAAGACTCCATCACACACACACACACAAAAGTAATAATAATAAGTGTTTATGAGCTTTTAGAAACATGATACTCATCATCACAGGTTCCAGGGTAAGGTGCTCTCAGCACAGATTCTCTGACTTGCTCCTCAAAGCTTCCCTTTGAAATGGAACTATTAATACATTTCCCAAATCTCCTAGCTGTGTATTAAAATATACATCCCTGCCAGGAGCACTAGCTAATGCCTGTTATCCAGCACTTTGGGAAGCTGAGGCAGGAGGATCAGTTGAGGTCAGCAGTTCAAGACCAGCCTGGGTAACATTGCAAGACCCTGTCTCTACGAAACAAAACAGAATTAGCTGGGCATGGTAACATGTGTCTGTCGTCCCAGCTACCTGGAAGGCTGAGATGGAAGGATTGCTTGAGCCTGGGAGTGTGAGGCTGCAGTGAGCTGTGATGGTGTCACCGCACTCCAGCCTATGAGACAGAACAAGACCCTGTCTCAAAAACTAAACTAAAATAAAATCATATATATCCCAGGCTCCTGCCTGGGCCCAGAAAAACCTCTCTCTCAAGGGCGGGAACTTGAAAGCAGAATTTTATTTTTTTGAGATGGAGAGTTGCTCTGCTGTCCAGGCTGGAGTGCAGTGGCACGATCTCAGCTCACTTCAACCTCCACCTCCCAGGTTCAAGCTATTCTCATGCCTCCACCTCCTGAGTAGCGAGGATTAAGGCGCACACCACCGCGCCCGGAAAGCAGAATGTTTAACAAAGAGTCTAGGTGAGGCACAGTGGCTCACACCTGTAATCAGCACTTTGGGAGGCCAAGGCGGGCGGACCATGAGGTTAGGAGATCAAGACCATCCTAGCCAACACCCTGAAACCCCGTCTCTACTAAAAATACAAAAGCTTAGCCGGGTGTGGCGGCGTGCGTCTGTAATCCCAGCTACTCCCGAGGAAAAGCGTCTAGGGGATTTTTGTCAGTTTGCAGAGACTGTTTGACAAAAAAAAAAAAAAAAAAGGAAAGTGATACAAAAGAAGAGGAGGTGACTTGTCCAGAGTTACTCAGCCAGAAAGGAGCAGGGCCAGGATTTGGCCCAGAGAGGAGCAGGAGCTAGTGTAGGGTCACACAGCGGGTTTCAGATGAGGGCTGAGACTGGGGCCCTCCGCTGTCCCCAGCAGGTCCACAGCAGCTCCTCGCCTCCCCCATAAAGCCTCGAGGCTCTGGTGGCACTGGGGCCCCTCAGATTCCACCAGCCATGAGTGGGGAGGCAGACCACGCCCCTCTCAGCCTCTATCCCTTCCCCCTCACCCAAGCTGCCTTTGCTCAAATGACCACGCTGGGGAGGGCAGAGAGTGGGGGTGACCTTGGGGCCAGAATACACAATGGGCCGGTCCCTCTCTGGAGCCCCGCCAGCGCCAGCGCCAGCCAGCGAGAGGAAGGAAGCCTGCCCTGTTTTTTTCCATGGACTGGAATGTTGATTCAGGATGGAGAGCAGGGAGGAGGGAAGGGGGAGGAGGGAGAGAGAGGGGAAAAAAAGGAGGAAGGAGAAGGGAGTAGAAGGAGGGTGGAGGAGGGAGAAAAGGGGAACAGGGAAAGAAGGAAGAAGAGGAGGTAACGGAGGAGGAGGGATGGGGAGGAAGAGGAGAAGAAAGAGGAAGGAGACGGAAGGGGAGGACGGAGGAGGGGGTGTCAAGGCCAGACTTTGGAACCAAGGAGTGAGCCCTATTAGCTTCAGCCCATCCTGACACACCGTACAGAGAATGCAGAGCCCAGAGAGGGCACCCAAGCCTGCAAGATTGCACAGGACCAGTGCAGCCAAAGGGCCTCCCCTGTGCAGCTGCTCCTGCCTGTGGAAGCAGGAGCTCCCTGAGTCCCCACAGTGACCTTCAGACGCAAGTGTCATCTGGCACATTTCTCAGAAGAGGAGACTGAGTGCCCAGAGGTAGAGTCACACTTCTGGAGCATCCCCGCTTTGGATCAGAGTCCAGGGTCCTTACAGTGGCCTAAGGCCCGTCCGCCCCTTGTCCCCTGCGTCCCCTCTGCTCCCTCACTCACTGCAGCCTGCCTGGCCTCCTGGCTACTGTTCCAACAGATGAAGCAACTCCTTCCTCACGGCCTTTGCACCGGCTGCTCCCGCTGCCAGGATGGCCTCCCTCAGGCAGCTGCCTCAGTCCAGCCAGGCCTCTGCCCAAATGTCACCTCCTCAGAGGGGTCCCCTCACACCCAGAGTTGTCTGGCTTTATTCTTCACAGCGTTTAGCGCTTACACAACTAACCCCACTTTACATTTTATATTTCTTTCTTTTTTTTTTTTTTGAGACAGAGTCTTGCTCTGTTGCCCCAGCTGGAGTATAGCAGCACAATCAGAGCTCACTGCAGCCCCCACCTCCTGGCGCAAGCAATCCTCCTGCCTCAGTCTCCTGAGCAGCTGGGACTGCAAGTGCGCACCACCGTGACCTGCTAATTTGCTAATTATATATATAAATATCTTTTTGTTTTGTTTTGTTTTTGTTTGTTTGTTTGTTTGTTTTGAGATGGAGTCAGTTCTCTTGCCCAGGCTAGAGTGCAGTGGCGAAATCTCTGCTCACTGCAACTTCCCCCTCCTGGGTTCAAGCGATTCTGCAGCCTCAGCCTCCTGAGTAGCTGGGATTACAGGCACCCACCACCACACCCCCCAACTTATTTTTGTAGAGATGGGGTTTCACCGTGTTGGCCAGGCTGGCCTTGAACTCCTGACCTTGTGATTCGCCCACCTGGGCCTCGTAAAGTGCTGGGAATACAGGTGTGAGCCACCACGCTCAGCCTTTTTTATACTTTTTAATTTTTTCTTTCTACATATAATCTATGAGGCAGAATGATTGTTTCCTACTTTGTAGAGACAGGGTCTCTCTATGTTGCCCATGTTGGTCTCAAACTCCTGACCTCAACCGATTCTCCCACCTCTGCTAACTGATTTTTGACAAAGGTGCCAGGAACTGTCACTGGGAAAAGGACAATATCTTTCATAAATCATGCTGGGTAAACTGGATATTCGTATGCAGAAGAATGAGACTAGACCCCCACCTCTCACCCTATACAAAATCAATTCAAAATGGATGAAAGACCTAAATGGAAGACCTGAAAATATAAACTAGTAGAAGAAAACAGAGG
>NW_016107611.1:1145090-1161529 GCF_001604975.1 Cebus imitator
GTCTTGCTCTGTCCCCCAGGCTGCAGTGCAGTGGTGCAATCTTGGCCCACCACAGTCTCTACCTCCTGAGTTCAAGTGATTCTCCTGCCTCAGTCTCCCGAGTAACTGGAATTCCAGGCATGTGCCACCACACCTGACTAATTTTTTTGTTGTTTGTTTTGTTTTTTGAAACAGTTTCGCTCGTCACCCAGGCTGGAGTGCAATGGTGCCATCTCAGGTCACTGTAACCTCTGCCTCCCAGGTTCAAGTGATTCTCCTGCCTCAGCCTCCTGAGTAGCTGGGATTAATTACAGGTGCACGCCACCACACCCAGCTAATTTTGTATTTTTAGTAGAGATGGGGTTTTGCCATGTTGGCCAAGCTGGTCTCTAACTCATGACCTCAGGTAATCGACCCGCATCGGCCTCCCAAAGTGCTGGGATTACAAGTGTGAGCAATCATGCCCAGCCCTGATTCAGGATCTAACAGGATCCCTTTGGCCACCAGGTGGAAAGAGACTACTGGAGGCAGAATTGTGCTGCAAGGGACAGGGAGAGTCAGGGGTCTCGAAGCTGTGCGTGTGAGCCGCCGCAAGGATGAAGCTGCCATTTCTGAGGCCAGAAGGCTGCAGGCAGCGCTGAGGGGGAGGTGGGAATGAAGACCTGTCTTGTTTGAGGCCAATGAGCTGGGAGCCTCACCCAAGGCACACGGGCTCCAGGCGGGAAGCTGGCGACTAGTCGCAGACTGTGGTTTTCACCCGCCTCATGGGGCCCCTCATCCTCTCCCCCAACTTCCCCTCACGCCCCGGTGGAGCCAGCTTTGTTTGTTTCCCTCCCATCATCCGTTTCATGATGGGGAAGGCTGGTTTTCCCCTAACCCAGCAGACACCTCTTCCTCCGCCGGTCCCTGACCCTCCCACCCCGGGAAGCCCCGAGCGAACCTCCCAGAATGTCCCGGCAGGATGGGGCTGCTGCTACCGTTCATCCAGCCAGATGAACCCCAAAAGGGGAAGTGGGTCACCCGGCCCGTGGTCAGCTCAGCACTTCAGGGTCTCTTCACCGCCCACCACAGCCCAGGGAGGCTCTCCATGCCCGTCTCTCATTCTCCCCACATTTCACACGAGAAAATGGGGGCTCCCAGAGAGGCCCACACTCACCTAAGACGCTCCAAAGATGGGGACGTCTGGATTTGAACCCCAGTCCTGGCAGATGCTGTAAGCTCAGAAGAGAAGGCAGAGAGGGAGAACAGAACCCAGCCCTGCCTTCCCAGATCCAGTGGGGAGGCGGACTTGTCCCCAGGTAATAATGGCCCAGCAGTGGTCAGAGCCTGGGACAGAGGAGCCCAGGAGGCTGCAGGAGCTCAGAGCAGGTACCTGAGCCAGCCTGGGGTCAAGGAGGCTTCCTGGAGGAGAGGACAGCTCACCTGATATCTAGAAGACGGGTGGGGTTACTAGGTGCAAATGCTGCAGAGAGAGGGAAGAGCATGTCCAAAAGCCCAGGGTTGAGAGGGAACCGAGGGGCTTCCAGCAAGCCACAGCGGCTCACATCTGTAATCCCAGCACTTTGGGAGGCCGAGGCGGACAGATCACCCGAGGGCAGGAGTTTGAGACCAGCTTGGGCAACATGGAGAAACCCCATCTCTACTAAAATACAAAAATTAGCCAGGTATGGTGGCATGCATCTGTAATCTCAGCTACTCGGGAGGCTGAGGCACAAGAATTGCCTGAACTCAAGAGGTGGAGGTTGCAGTGAGCCAAGATTGCGCCACTGCACTCTAGCCTGGGTGACAGAGCAAGATGCCGTCTCAAAAAAAAAAAAAAAAAAAAAGAGGGAACCTAGGGGCTTCTAAACCTGACCGTGTCCTGGCCCTGATTAAACTCTGCTACAGCTGCCCTAGCAAACTCTTTAGCTTGGCATACATTCATTCATTCCTTCACTCATTCATTCAATAAACATTCCCTGGAGTGTATTGTCAGTGTCAGGCCCCATGGGAACATAGCAGTGACCACGACAGCCCCCCGGACCGTGATGCTGACCAGGGGGCTCATGAAAGAGGAAACATCTAAGACCTGAAGGAGGAGTAGGAGCAATGCCGGGGAGGAGGCAGGGAATGGTGTTCCTGGCAGAGGGAACAGCCCATGCAAAGGCCTGAAGGTAACTTCTGCATATGACACCTTTGAGAAACTACTCATTGTTGAGCTGAAGCATAGGGTCGTTCAGAAGAGGCCGGCCTTGTGGCCGGTTGAGGACTTCCTCCCAGGGCACTGGGGAGCCGCTGGAGGGTCAGGAGCAAGGGAGAGGCAGGGGTAGGCTTGTACTTCCGAAAGATTCCCCCGCTGCCACACGCAGGGTGAATGGAGAACTGGTGAACTGGATGCACAGAATCCAGTGTCAGGGGTCGTTTGGGACTTGGATCCGGCTCCCCGGGAGAGAGTCCGAGGAGCCCTCCTCTGGTCTTCCAGGGCTGCGCTCTCCCCAAGCTCCGGATGGAAGGTGTGGCCCATGGCGACCGCTAGGTGGTGCCCGTACACCACCCGCCTGGTCTTTGTTTGCCAAAAGTAGATCAGGCCCAGAGCTGGGCAGAACTGCCCCTGGGTCAGGAGAGCAAATCCCTCTCGGTCTTTCGATCCTGGCTCCCTGGCCAGGCGTCCTGGGGCCATTTGACTCCCGGGCTCAGGAAGGAGATGGCTGAGCTGCAAGGAGCACGTTCTTTGTCTCTTTTCTCACCCTGGAATCTCACACTGGGGCACCTTGGCTCCCTCTTCAGACAGGGGGATTCTTACCACCCTCATCAGACTAGCAGGCTGTCTCCCCACCAGTTTGAGGGGCTCCCCATTTCTGTCATTCATTTGGAAGCTCATCAGCTCTCCCAGAAAGTATGGGAGCCCTTCAACACCCCCATCAGACTGGGACTACCCATCTCCCCCATCAGGTTAGAAATGTATTGCCTCACCCATCAAAGTACCACTCTTGGCCAGGTGCGGTGGCTCATGCCTGTAATCTCAGCACTTCGGGAGGCCGAGGCAGGCAGATTGCCTAAGGTCAGGAGTTCAAGACCAGCCTGGCCAATATGGTGAAACCCCATCTCTACTAAAAATACAAAAATTAGCCGGGCATGGCAGTGGGCACCTGTAATCCCAGCTATTCAGGTGGCTGAAGCAGGAGAATCGCTTGAACCCGGGAGGTGCAAGTTGCAGTGAGCCGAGATTGCACGGCTGCACTCCAGCCGGGGCAACAGAGCAAGACTCTGACTCAAAAATAAATAAATAAATACATGGTCTCACCCATCAGAATGTTGCTCCTTACTTCCCCCAACACACCGGAAATATAGACTGGATACTCGTTCTTGTGGCTCGGGGCTGGGGCTTCTTATCTTCTTCATTGGATTTGGGCAATCCTGTCTCCCTCATCGGATTTGGTGACAGCGCCTTAGTTTTTTTTTTATTTTTCCCTCTGTGCTGGGCAACCTTGTTCCCCACTATCAGATTGGGAAACTCCTTGTCTCCCAGTCAGACCAGAGGGGCAGACTCCTCCGTCCTTTCAAAGGTGTCTGGGTCCTTCTTACATCCATGGGAAAAACCATGCCTGTTTTACCAAGAAGGAAACTGAGGCATGGAAAAGCAAAGTACCACGTCTCTGTCGTGCTGCAGATGCCTGGCTCCCCCTCCTCCTGCTCCTCCGCCCCTGCCTTCCCCCGCCCCCACCCCTGCCCTGGGTAACTCCCCTGGCACCGGGAGTAGGGGAATTTTGCCCTGCTGGCCTCTGCACCAACCACCACCCCTTATCGGCAGCATCGCCACCAGTGGTGGCCCAGGGTTAAAGTCCGGAGGGAGCTCGGGGCTCAAAGCGGATAGGGAGGGAGGAGTGACAGCCAACCCACAATGGGGACTCCCCGGAGGTCAAGCCCTCATGCTGCTGAAAGGCAAAGGGATGACCAGGGCCATGTACCCCGGTAAGGTGTGGGTTCAGTCCTGCTTTTCCAGTTCCCAGCTATGTGGTCTTTAACCTGGAACTTCACCCCCACTGGGAGCCTCAGCTTCTTCAGCTTTAAGGAGCAGGGGGCGTGAAAACTTCAAAGCTCTGTAGTCAGACTCCAGAAGTTTGAATGCTGGCTCCTATAACCTGCTGTGTGAGATCTGGGGCCCCCGACTGTGTCTCTCTCAGCCTCAGTTTCCCCAGCTGTGCAGTGAGGATATCCACTGGGTGGTGGTGAGGGCTCCGTGCGTTCACACACAAGAAAGACGGGACAGCGGCCTACAGTGGCGCCAGCAAGTCAGCGTGCACCCCGCCCTTCCCTTCCAAGAAGGCTGCCTCCTAAATCTACCACTGGTGACCTTCACTGCTCCCTCTTGGACCCACCACCTAACACAGGCCACCTGCTGTCTTGCTGCACAACTGGTCTCCCTGCCCACACCACAACCAGGGGAGACTTTCAAAACCCAACCCTGACCCCGTTCAGAATCTGCCATAGCTCCCCAGTGCCCCTGGGAGAAAGCCAAGTGCTGCGCCAGGGCCAGAGCCTGACCACTCACTGCTTGTATTTTCTTTCCTTTCTTTTCTTTTCTTTCTTTTTTTGTTTTTTTTAAGACATGGTCTTGCTCTGCCCCAGGCTGGAGTGCAGTGGCGCCATCATAGCTCACTGAAGCCTCCACCTCCTGGGTTCAAGCGATCCTCCCACCTCAGTCTCCTGAGTAGCTGAGACTACAATCACATGCCACCACACGTGGGTACATTTTTAATATTTTTTTGTAGAGACAGGGTCTCATTCATTGCCCAGGCTGGTCTTGAACTCCTGGGCTCAAGCGATCCTCCTGCCTCAGCCTCCCAAAATGCTAGGACTACAGGTATGGACTACTGTGCCCAGCCTTTTTTCTGGTTTTCTACTAAAGCCTTTTGTTCACCTCCTTCAAACACTTTCCATGCCCTTCAGGTCTCAGCTCAAACAGGCCAGGCCCGGTCCTCTGGGTCCTCTCCGTCCTCCCTCTCCTGGCTCCCTGTACCTCTTCAAAAGCCCCCACCACCAAAAGAAGTAAAGACGTAGGGCAGGTGTTACGGCTCACACCTGTAATTCCCAGCACACTGGGAGGCTGAGGCAGGTGGGTCTCCTGAGGTCATGACAATTGATTGAACCCCAGAGGCAGAGACTCTGCCTCAGAGAAAAAAAAAAAAAAAGAAAAAGTCTGGGCACTATGGCTCACACCTGTAATCCCAGCACTCTGGGAGGCCAAGGTGGATGGATCACCTGAGGTCAGGAATTTGAGACCAGCGTGGTCAACATGGCAAAACCCCGTCTCTACTAAAAAATACAAAAATTAGCTGGGTGTGGTGGCACAAACCTGTAATCTGGCTACTCGGGAGGCTGAGGCATGAGAATCGCTTGAACTCGGGATGTGGAGGTTTCGGTGAGCTGAGATCATGCCACTGCACTCCAGCCTGGGCGACAGAGTGAGACTCTGTATCTTTCTTTTTTTTTTTAATCTTTTTATTATTTATTTATTTATTTTAAAGACAGGTTTCACCATGTTGGTCAGGCTGGTCTTGAACTCCCGACCTCAGGTGATCCACCTGCCTTGGCCTCCAGAGTGCTCAGATTACAGGCATGAGCCACCACGCCCGGCCGACTCTGTCTCAAAAAAAAAAAAAGTCCCACTATGGTCCAGCCACCATCACTGAAGGCCTGGAGCGGGCAGTCCCCTCCTCACGGGGCTCCCCGCCTGGGTCCTTGCCACACCCCAAGGACCTGTCTCTTCCACATGCAACCACAGGGATTCTGTTAACACATAAATCATAGGGAGGCTGAGGCGGGAGGATCGCTTGAGCCCAGAAAGTCGAGGCTGCAGTGAGCCAAGATGGCACCACTGTACTCCAGCCTGGGCAACAGAGCAAGACCCTGTCTCTAAATAATAATAATAATAGTAATAAATTAGATGGAATTAAAACCTGGGCTGGGCACGGTGATTCATGCCTGTAATTCCAGGACTTTGGGAGGCTAAGTCAGGTGGATCACCTGAGGTCAGGAGTTGGCCAACATGGTACCTGGCCAACATGGCGAAACCCTGTCTTTACTTTAAAAATATAAAAATTATCCGGCATGCTGGCACATGCCTGTAATTCCAGCTACTCAGGAGGCTAAGGCAGGAGAATTGCCAGAACCCAGGAAGCAGAAGTTGCAGTGAGCCGAGATGGCATCACTGCACTCCAGCCTGGCTGACAGAGCGAGACTTCAGCTCAAAAAAAAAAAGGCAGATAATCCTTCCCCTGCCCAGAACCCTCCATGGCTCCCATCTCCCCCTGAGTAAAACCCTACATCCCTACAGTGGCTCATAAGATCCTGAGCCGTCTGCTTGCCACCCTCCCCGTCTCCCCATCCTCCCTTCCACTCTCCCCCAGCTCATTCTGCTCCAGCTACACTGGCCTTGAACAGGTGTTCCCACCCACCTCTGAGACTCTGTTCTTGCTGTTCCCTTTGCTTAGAGCACTGTTCCCTCAGATGTCCACATGGCTCATGCCCCCCACTCACTCAAGTCTTGGTCCCAAACATCATTCCCTGTAGGGCCTCCCTTGGCCACCAGATTTAACAGCTTCCACTTTCCTCCGTCTCCGTCTTTCCCTCACCAGCCTTATTTTTCTCCACAGCAAATGCCCGCCATTGGCTGTATTTCCCTTGTCCTGTGGACTGTGTCCCGCATGGACGGATGAGTCTGTGACTCCTCACGGTAAGGAATCTTCTTTGTTCAACACCGGGGCATGGCCTGAAAAACCTGCTAGCAGAGGGAATGGATTGTATGTGTTTGTTTTGAAAAGGAGGCCGGGCACGGTGGCTCACGCCTGTAATCCCAGTACTTTGGGAGGCCGAGGCGGGTGGATCACGAGGTCAAGAGATCGAGACCATCCTGGTCAACATGGTGAAACCCCGTCTCTACTAAAAATACAAAAAATCAGCTGGGCATGGTGGCAAGTGCCTGTAATCCCAGCTACTCAGGAGGCTGAGGCAGGAGAATTGCCTGAACCCAGGAGGCGGAGGTTGCAGTGAGCCGAGATCGCGCCATTGCACTCCAGCCTGGGTAACAAGAGTGAAACTCTGTCTCAAAAAAAAAAAGAAAAGAAAAGAAAAGAAAAGAAAAGGTAAGGCGTTCGCAAGTTCCAAAATTCAAAAAGTACCTAACAGGGCCAGGCACAGTAGCTCACGCCTGTAATCCCAGCACTTTGGGAGGCCGAGGCAGGTGGATCACGAGGTCAAGAGATCGAGACCATCTTGACTAACATGGTGAAATCCCGTCTCTACTAAAAATACAAAAATTAGCCGGACATGGTGGTGGGTGCCTGTAATCCCAGCTACTGGGGGGGGCTGAGGCAGGAGAATTGCTTGAACCCGGGAGGCAGAGGCTGCAGTGAGCCAAGATTGCACCCCTGCACTCCAGCCGGGGTGACAGATAAAAACTCCGCCTCCAAAAGAAAAAGAAAAAGCAGATTAGTGGCTGCAGATCAGGGTCTGGACACAAGTGGGGGGATGACTGCAGGAAGGGCACAGGGAACCTTTTCTGGGTACCAGAAATGTTCTGCATCTTGATCGGGTTATGATTAAATGATTGTACATGTTTATCAGAACTCATCTAACATACCCCTTTTTTATTTTAATTTAATTGATTGATTTTTTAGTGTCTCACTCTGTCACCCAGGCTGGAGTGCAGTGGTAAGATCACAGCTCACTGCAATCTCCACTTCTGGGGTTCAAGTGATTCTCGTGCCTCAGCCTCCCAAGTAGCTGGGATTACAGCCTGCCCCGCCATGCTTGACTAATTTTTGTATTTTTTGTAGAGATAGGGTCTCACCATGTTGGCCAGGTTGGTCTCAAACTCCTGGGCTCAAGTGATCCACCTGCCTTGGCCTCCCAAAGTGCTGGGATTACAGGTGTGAGCCACTGCACCCAGCCAAACACACACATTTGAAACAGGTGTGTTTTATTGTGTGTAAATTATACCTCAATACAGTGGATTTTTAAAACCTTAACTCCGGGCCAGGTGTGGTGGCTCAGGACTGTAATTCCAGCACTTTGGGAGGCTGAGGTGGGCAGATCATGAGGTCAGGAATTTGAGACCAGCCTGACCAACATGGTGAAACTAAAAATACTAAAAAAACACCAAAAAAAATTAGCTGGGCGTGGTGGTGCACACCTGTAATCCCAGCTACTCGGGAGGCTGAGGCAGGAGACGTTTGAACCCACGAGGCAGAGGTTGCAGTGAGCCGAGATCACGCCACTGCACTCCAGCCTGGGTGACAGAGTACAAAAAAAGAAAAAAAAACCACTTAGCTCCTCTTCCCCCTTATTGGCTGTGTGACCTTAGACAAAGCTCCTAACTTCTCTGTGCCTTGGGTAAAGGATGAGGCCGTTGGGGAGGAGCGAATGATCACCGAGGGTAGGTGCTGAGGTCTCAAATCTCACTGTGGATTCACGCAAGAGACGTTTACAAGTGAAACAGAGGGGCTTTATGAGCTTTTGAGGTGGAACTGGAGACAGAGGCCTGAGCAGCTGACAATGGCTCCTGTGTCTCGGGGGGGCAGGCGGTGGGCTGAGCACGGTCAGGGCCTCACCTGCGTCCCTTTGAACCATCGGGCACTCCTTTGCTGACCTGGAAAAGTGAGTAGAGCCATCCCCGTGGTCCCAGAGGAATAGCATTGAGGGCACACAATTAAGAGCATTGTAAGCAAGTCTTGTGAGTAGTCAGATGAGCTTGACAGCCCTGTGCCCAGAAGTCTCTACTGTTTGGAGCAGTGCAGGATACACACAGCAGTGACAACCCCAGGCCTGTTCTTAGAGGCTCACACATGGGGAAGACTGGCCTGTCCCCAGACAGTGACATCCCACAATGTTTGGACTGGCAGGGTCAGAAGGCCTAGAGGGGGCTTCTGACTCAGACTAGAAAGAGAAATCAGGGAGGGCTTCCTGGAGGAAAGGCTGTCAGAGCTGGGGCCTGATGTGTTTATTGAGCACTTGCTATGGGACCTAGTTTGTACTGCCAAGAAAGAGGCATAGTTTTGAGGTTGAAGAGAAGAGGGCATGAATGGAAGGAGGGTGGCGGGGGAGAGGCCTCAGCTAAGAGGCAGAAAGGGGTGTGGGTGGGACAGAGCCAGGGAGATAAGGCCAAAGGGAGGTGGTACCAGGCGTGGGGCCTCTGTGGCAGGATCTTGGACTTTCTCCTGCTGATGGGGCTCAGGAGGGAGGAGCTTCCTCAGGTTCTAGCCTTGTGCAAAGGGAGAACCAGGCAGGAGGAGGTAAGGAGGCCGAGGAAAGGCCATGGAAATGAGAAGTGGCTACAAGAACCACCTGGGAGGGGACACAGGCGGGTGAGAAGACCTAGGGCCCCGCTCCTTTCTCTTCTCTGTTCTTACTCTGAGCTAGACAGCGTTGGCCAGACAGCTTCCTTGTTTCTTTTATATTTTAGGTGGAGTTTCACTCTGTTGCCTAGGCTGGAGTACAATGGTGCCATCTCCGCTCACCACAACCTCCGCCTCCCAGGTTCAAGCAATTCTCCTGCCTCAGCCTCTCAAGTAGCTGGGATTACAGTCACTTGCTGCCACGCCCAGCCAATTTTTGTGTCTTTATTAGAGACGGGGTTTCGGCCTATTGGCCAGGTTGGTCTCAAACTCCCGACCTCAGGTGATCTGCCTGCTGGGATTACAAGCATGAGCTTCCTTATTGCCCGGCCTTAGCTTCCTTGTTTCTAAAAGTTTTAGAGGCCAGGCACAGTGGCGCATGCCTATAGTCCCAGGGCTTTGGGAGGCCCAGGGAGGTGGATCACTTGAGCCTCCTGTTTGAAGCTGTAGTGAGCTATGATCACATCACTGCACTATAGCCTGGGTGAACAAGCAAGAACCCATATCTCAAAAAAATAATAATTAATAATAATAAATATAAATTTAAGATAGTAAATCTGGCCAAGCGAGGTGGCTCACGCCTGTAATCCCAGCTCTTTGGGAGGCCAAGGCAGGCAGATCACCTGAGGTCAGGAGTTTGAGACCAACCTGACCAACATGGAGAAACCCCATCTCTACTAAAAATACAAAATTAGCTTGGTGTGGTGGTACATGCCTGTGATCCCAGCTACTCAGGAGGCTGAGGCAGGAGATTTGCTTGAACTTTGGAGGCAGAGGTTGCAGTGAACCGAAATCACACCCTTGCACTTCAGTCTGGGCACCAGGAGAGAAACAACTCCGTCTCAAAAAAATCAAAACATAGTGAATCGTAGGTGTGCCAAGGATGCATTTTTATCATTCTTTAGTTCTTAAGACTCTAATCAGGCCAGGTGCAGTGGCTCACGCCTCTAATCCCAGCACTTTGGGAGGCCGAGGCCAGTGGATCACGAGGTCAGGAGTTCAAGACCAGCCTGACCAACGTGGTGAAACCCCGTCTCTACTAAAAATACAACAATTAGCCAGGCGTGGTAGTGCATCTGTAATCCCAGCTACTTGAGAGGCTGAGGCAGGAGAATTGCTTGAACTGGGGAGGTGGAGGTTGTAGTGAGCCAAGATCACACCACTGCACTCCAGTCTGGGTGACAGAGCGAGACTCCGTCTCTAATCATTCTTTTTCTTTTTTTTTTTAAGACGGGGTTTCACCATGTTGGTCAGGCTGTCCTTGAACTCCCGACCTCAGGTGATCCGCCCTCCTTGGTCTCCAAAGTGCTTGGATTACAGGCATGCGCCACCACACCTGGCCTTAATCATTCTTTTTCTTTTTGTAAGTTCCAGGGTACAAGTGCAGGACGTGGAGGTTTGTTACATGGGTAAAGGTGTGCCATGGTGGTTTGCTGCATCTATCAACCCGTCACCAAGGTATGAAGCCCAGCATGCACTAGCTATTCTTCCTGGCGCTCTCCCTCCCTCTGCGCCCCTCCCCGTCCCAACAAGCCCCTGTGGGTGTTGTTCCCCTCTCTTTGTCTGAGTGTTCTCATCATTCAGGTCCCACTTATAAGTGAGAACACATGGTGTTTGGTTTTCTGTTCCTGCGTTAGTTTGCTAAAGATAAATGGCTTCCAATTCCATCCATGTCCCTACAAAGGACATGATCTCATTCCTTTTTATGGCTGCATAGTATTCCATGGTGTATATGTACCACATTTTCTTTATCCAAGATTGATCGTTCTTAATTTCTTAAATTCTATCCATTTTTGCTCCTAAAGCTCTGTAATTGCAGGTTTATTTGATCCTTTGATTCTAAGATTCATTCAGTCAGTAACTACTTACTGGGCCTCTATTCTGCCCAAGATCCCAAGGATACAAGGGAGAACAGAATGTATAAAATTCCTGCCATCAGCGAAATCACATTTACTGAGCACTTATTATGAACCAAGTTCCATGCCAGGTATACACGTGTAACATTACCTACACGATGAGCTAGAGACTTCCGCTATCCCCATTATCCAAACGAGGAAACAGGCCTCGAGTTCTGGAATCCCTATTTCCTGAAGGTCTAAGAGTCTACAATTCTAGAATAATTCTTCCTCTTCCTCCCCCTCTTCTTCTTCCTTCTTCCTCTTCTTCCTTCTTCTTCCTTCTTCCTCTTCTTCTTTTTGAGAGTCTCGCTCTGTTGCCCAGGCTGGAGTGTAGTGGCATGATCATAGCTCACTACAGCCTCAGTCTCCCAAGCTCAAGAGATTCAGCCTCAGCCTCCTAAGTAGCTGGGACCACAGGCAAATGCCACCACACCCAGCTAATTGTTTTTTACATTTTGTAGAGACAGGTTCTCAATTTTGGGCCGGGCGCGGTGGCTCAAGCCTGTAATCCCAGCACTTTGGGAGGCCGAGACGGGTGGATCACGAGGTCAAGAGATCGAGACCATCCTGGTCAACATGGTGAAACCCCGTCTCTACTAAAAATACAAAAAATTAGCTGGGCATGGTGGCGCGTGCCTGTAATCCCAGCTACTCAGGAGGCTGAGGCAGGAGAATTGCCTGAACCCGGGAGGCGGAGGTTGCGGTGAGCCAAGATCGCGCCATTGCACTCCAGCCTGGGTAACATGAGCAAAACTCCGCCCCCCAAAAAAAAAAAAAAAAGAATCAATTTTTTGCCCAGACTGGTCCCAAACTCCTGGGCTCAAGTGATCCTCCTGCTTCAGCCTCCCAAGGTGCTGGGATTGCGGGCATGATCCACTGTGGTCAGTCTAGAATTCTTTGCACCTAAGATTGTAGAGGTCTAGAATTATTTGTCCTTAAGGTTCTCTTGTGCTTGGATTCAAGTGAACAGCAGATATAGGAAAAGGTGCTGAATCTCATTACTGATCCAGGAAATGCAAATTGGAACCACCATGAGAATCCAATACACACATACACACACCAGGTTGACTCATATTTTTAAATCTGGTAGATCCAGTACTGGCAAAAATATGCAGCAAGTAGAACTCACAGCAGGCATTGGAGATGGGAGTGAGAACTGGCATAACCACGCGGGAAAACTGTCTGTCCATATCTTCTACAGGGGGACACCTTGTGGCCTAACAATTCTGGAGAATGCAGAAAAATGCATGCTCATGAGCATCAAGAGATGAACACAGTATTGGCCAAAACAGAAAGTGGAAACCAACCTTCTGCCCATCAACAAATCATAGATGGAAAAAAACCCGTCTCTACAAAAAATACAAAATTAGCCAGGTATGGTGGCACATGCCTGTAGTCCCAGTTACTCGGGAGGCTGAGGCAGGAGAGAATCACTTGAATCCCAGAGGCAGAGGTTGCAGCGAGCTGAGATCGCACCATTTCACTCTAGCCTGGGCAACAAGAGCAAAACTCCATATCACACACACACAAAAAAAGAGATTCCCGTTATTGGTCTGACATGTTGGTTCACACCTATAATCCCAGCACTTTGGGAGGCCAAGGCAGGAGGAGTGCTTGAGGCCAGGAATTAGAGACCAGACTAGGCAACTAGCAAGAATCCATCTCTATAAAAAGTTTCATTAAAAAATTAGCCAAGCATGGTGGTATGTACCTGGGATCCCAGCTACTTGGGAGGCTGAGGTGGGAAGACTGATTGAGGCCAGGAGTTTGAGGCTACAGTGAGCTATGATCACACCCACTGCAGTCCAGCCTGGACAACAAAGTGAGACCCCACCTTTTAAAAAAATATTTCCTTTATTTATTTATTTAGACAGAGTCTTGCTCCGTTGCCCAGGCTGGAGTGCAGTGGCCCAATCTTAGCTCACTGCAACCTCCACCTCTCAGGTCCAAGCGATTCTTCCACCTCAGCCTCCCATGTAGCTGGGACCACAGGCACGCACCAGCACGCCCAGCTAATTTTTGTGTTTTTAGTAGAGATGGGGTTTTGCCGTGTTGCCCAGGCTGCTCTCGAACTCCTAACCTCGGTGATCTGTCCACCTCAGCCTCCCAAAGTGCTGGGATTACAAGCATGAGCCACCGCGTCCAGCCCAGCAACGCTATTTCTTAACCTGTTTCCTTTACAAACGTCTCTGAAACAGAACGTTATATTTTAATTGTATACAATCCTCCCCACATTATATAATTTTCAGGGATTTTTTTTTAATCCCACAATTCCAAATCTCTGTTCCTCAAATGACATGGCTCTCCAGGGGGTGGTGGGCAAAAGTTCTGAGCCCTGGCACGGAGACCTGAGCGTGTACCAGGAACCCACAGGAGAATTTGGGATCTGAAACACCAAATACAATTTGATTTTCCCAGAAGTGAGCAAAGGTGCTGTGACTCTGTGTGACCACAGGGGGCTGAAGTGGCAAGTTCAGTGGTAGGTAATGTTCAAAGTAGAGGCCACAAGCCAGCGCTTCCGCCCCGTCCCGACCTCCTGCAGAGCGTGACGCCAGTGAGAGTGGTCATCCGTTTCTCTTCCCACCAGCAAGCAGAGCCTGGCTCTCCCTGGGAGGAGGTACAACCTCAACCATCCTGGGCCCGTTCTTTTTGGATGTGGAAATTGAGCCTGCCCAGGGTCGCTAGGCTGAGAGTCTGCGTGTGGTGATTCACTCCTGGCTTGTGACCACCTGACTCCACAGGGATGAGGCAGTAGAGACAGGCCCGGCCTGTCCTCGGTATCCTGGGAATGTGTTGGAGGGCAGGAGTGGCCACTACTGGGACACTGGGATGGCAGTTGGGGACAAGGGATGTGAGTGCGCTATGTCCCCGGCTCAAATGAGGAAGGGCCCACTGTGACCTCGGCTTTCCCAGGAGCCTGAGGGACTTTTGCATCTGTATTTTTAAACCCTGGTGGCCACAGGGCAGGTTGTGGCCTTGGGTAGGGGAGGCACCTACTTCCAGGGAAAAGGCTGGAGTTTCAGGAAAGGTACTGTCCCTTCCTCCAGGGTGGGCACCATGCTCCACGCTGCTGGGGTGAAGAGGGGCTTCTAATTCAATGGGAGGACTTACCCCTACTCAGGGAGTGGCTAGGTTGATAGGGGAGGCATGATTTCCCCCAGCTCAAGTCAAGGAGGAACCACTAATCTGATGGAGGAGGCAGATAAACCAGCTCCCTCCTGGAGAAATTTATAGTTCTTAGTCTAATTTGAGGGACAAAACTTAATTTTACTCTCACAGCACTCCTAGTCCCAGGAAGGATTCAAGCTTTACAGTGTAGTGAGCTCTAGTCTGATGGAGGAGGCAGGACCGAAACTCACCCTCAGGGAGGTTTTGTACAAAGGTGGAGGCATGGCCATTATCTTCAGGAAGCTCTAGTCCAGTCTGACACTCATCCACATGTCCTCTGGGGAGAAGGGGCGAAATTGCTACCCTCAGTTGAGAATCTAGACAGAGGAGGGAGGCATGCTGCCCCACTTTTTTTTTTTTTTTTTTTTAAAGCTAGTCCTGAGCCAGGCTTGGTTGCATGTGCCTGTTGTCCCAGCTACTCGGGAGGCCGAGGTGGGAGGATCGCTTGAGCCCAGGAGTTCTGGGCTGTAGTGCGCTATGCCGATCTGGTGTCCACACTAAGTTTGGCATCAATACGGTGACCTCCCGGGAGCAGGGGACCACCAGGTTGCCTAAGAAGGGGTGAACCGGCCCAGGTTGGAAACAGAGCCGGTCAAAACTCCCGTGCTGATCAGTAGTGGGATCGCACCTGTGAATAGCCACTGCACTCCAGACTGGGCAACATAGTGAGACCCCCATCTCTTAAAAAATAACAGAACTAGTCCCGAATCCAGATGCCCCATGCATCTTCAGGGAATCCATAGGAGAAGCAAAACCCACTTTCAGAGATATCTAATATTTGAAGAAGTCACACTCTCATTCTCAGGGAGTTTCTCCTCTGATGGAGGAGGAAGAATGCAGTTCAAACCCTCAAGGAGCTCTTTTTTTTTTTTTTTTTGAGATGTAGTCTTGCTCTTGTTGCCCAGGCTGGAAAGCTGCGGCACAATCCTGGTGCAACCTCCACCTCCCGAGTTCAAGCAGTTCTCCTGCCTCACCCTCCGGAGTAGCTGGGATTACAGACGCCTGCCACCACGCCCAGCTAATATTTTTATTGTATTTTTAGTAGAGACGGAGTTTCATCATGTTAGCCAGTCTGGTCTTCACTCCTGACCTCAGGTGATCCGCCCGCCTCGGCCTCCCAAAGTGCTGGGATTGCAGGCGTGAGCCACCGCGCCCAGCCATGGAACTTTTACACTGATGGGAAACATGTCCCCACCTTGGGGGCCTCCAAGTCTGATGGCAGAGGCCTTCCTCCCAGCCTTGGGAAGCTCTGGTCCAAGGGGGGAGGCACTCCTCACCATGTCAGCGCCTTCCTTCCCGTACCTTCTCCCTGCCCTCTGGCAGCCTGAATGAGCAGAGCAGGGGGCTTCCCCTCCCCATGTCCCTGGTGAATCCTACAATCAGGGAACTTCTGCAGGAGGACACCATGGTTCCCCAGCCCTGGGACTTCCCTTTATCCATCAGCCCAAGCCCAGGGCCTCACTGGGGGCCCAGACATGCCTGCCCTGCACATCTCGACTCACCTGTCCCCAGCCCCCATGACACCACCTGTCCATAGCATGCCAGGTTCCACAGGGGCTTTCCATGCCTAATCTCGCCAGTGCCCTACCCTGAGAAGGAGGAGTCTGTCCCCTCTTTACAAACAAAGCTCAGAGGGCACGGCACTTGCCGGAAGCCACATGGCCAGAAACTGGCAGAGTAGGGAACAGACCCAAGTGGGTCTGACTCCAGAGCCCCAGCTCTTTAGGGGTGAGGATGAGGATGATGTAGGTATGCAGCCGTCACTTTCTGCCAGGCAACCCGGCCAAGGGCTGTGTTGCTGACTCACTAGGTCTTCTCAGCCGTGATGTTACTACTCTCACTGTCATTATTCTGTGACTCAGAAAGGGAAACTGAGGCCCAAAGAGATTAGATGAGTATGTAGCAGAGCCAATACTCACAATCAGGTTGTCTGATTCCAGTGCCATTGTCACAGGTCAGTTCCCAAAGAAGGCAGAATTTTTTTTTTAAGAGCTAGCTAAGGTTTTATTTTGGACAAAAA
>NW_016107611.1:1162334-1180353 GCF_001604975.1 Cebus imitator
GGAACTGGGCATGCAAAAGATGTATGAACTAGCCTGGGCAACATAGCAAGATCCCATTTCTGCTGAAATTTTAGAAATTAGCCAGGCATGATGACACATACTTGTAGTCCCAGCTACTCAGGAGAGTGAGGCAGGAGAATTGCTCGAGCCCAGGAGGTTAAGGCTGCTGTGAGCTATGATTGCACCAGTGCACCTTAGCCTGGGCAACAGAATCAGACCCTCTCTCTTTCCCTTTTTTTTTTCTTTTTAGCGACAGGGTTTCACCATGTTGGCCAGGCTGGTCTCGAACTCCTGACCTCAGGTGATCCACTCGCTTCAGCCTCCCAAAGTACTGTGATTACAGGCGTGAGCCACTGTGCCCGGCCCCTCTCTCTTTAAATATATATATAGATACACACATCCTGAGGGCACAGCACCTCAGAAAGGAAAGGGGGAAGCAGGGGGAGTGAGCAGGGAGGATCGTCAAGCTGTAATGCCAGCCCCACAGGAAGGCTCTTGCATTAGAGAAGTCCCACTCTGCTCCGAAATGGCAACTGCCTCTGAACCCCAGCTGTCACTGGCTGGAGCCTGCCTAGGAGATCGTGTCCTGGCTGGTAAACTGAGGTGGACCTCAAAGGAGCCAACTGCCAACTGTCAGAGGCTGTCGGCTCTCTCCGAATGCCTCGCAGCAGGACCAAAAGTCTTTTTTTAAAAATTTTCTGAAATGAAGTCTCACTCTGTCTCCAGGCTGGAGTGCAGTGGCGCAATCTGAGCTCACTGCAACCTCCACCTCCCGGGTTCAAGCGATTCCCCTGCCTCAGCCTCCCGAGAAGCTGGGACTACAGGCACGCGCCACCACACCCGGCTAATTTTGTGTGTTTTTAGTAGAGACCATGGTTTCACTGTGTTGGCCAGGATGGTCTCAATCTCCTGACCTCGTGATCCACCTGCCTCGGCCTCCTAAAGTGCTGGGATTACAGGCGTGAGCCACCGCACCCGGCATTTTTTTTTAAACTTCGGAGACAGGGTCTCGCTCTGTTACCCAGGGTGGAGTGCAGCAGCACGATCACAGCTCACTGCAGCCTCGACCTCCCCGGGCTCAGGCAATCCTCCCACCTCAGCCTCCCAAGTAGCTGGGACCACAGGCACACCACCACCATGCTGGGCTAATTTTTGTATTTTTTTGCAGAGGCCAGGTGCAGTGGCTTACACCTTTAATACCAGCTTTTTGGGGGACCACTTGAGATCAGGAGTTTGAGACCAGCCTGGCCAACATGGCAAAACACCGTCTTTACTAAAAATACAAAAATTAGCTGGGATTGGTAGCACATGCCTGTAGTCCCAGCTACTCGGGAAGCTGAGGCAGGAGAATTGCTTGAACCCAGGAGGCAGAGGTTGCAGTGAGCCGAGATTAAGCCACTGCACTCCAGGCTGAGTAACAGTGAAACTCCGTCTCAAAAAAAAAAAAAAAATACTTAGCCGGGCATGGTGGTGTCTACCTGTAGTCTCAGCTGCTCGGGAGACGGAGGCAGGAGAATCGCTTGAACCTGAGAAACGGAGGCTGCAGTGAGCTGAGATTGCACCACTGCACTCCAGCCTGGGCGACAGAACAAGACTCTGTCTCAAAAAAAAAAAAGTATTTTTGTGTAGAAACAGAGTCTTGCTCTATTGCCCAGGCTGGTCTCAAACTCCTGGGCCCAAGTGATTCTCCCACCCTGGCCTCCCAAAGCACTGGGATTAGAGGGACGGGACGTGCCGCCACACCCAGGCAACAGGTTTTTTCTTGAAGGGGGATGTGAGCTGCCTGTCTCTGTGGCCGCCACTCCCATACCTATATGAATAATAATCCTTTTGAAATAATATCTTCCATTTACTGAGACCTTCCTCTGTGCCAGGCCGCACTGATGTGTGTGAATTCATTTGCTCTCACAGCCACCCCATAAGGCATGCACTTGTTTTAACCCTCATTTTATAGGAGAGAAAACTGGGATTCAGAGAAGGGATTCTGCTTCTCAGGTTCAAGCGATTCTCCTGCCTCAGCCTCCCGAGTAGCTGAGACTACAGGTAGACATCACCATGCCCAGCTAAGTATTTTTTATTTTTTTGAGATGGAGTTTCACTTTGTTACCCAGCTTGGAGTTCAGTGGCGTGATCTCGGCTCACTGCAACCTCCGCCTCCTGGGTTCAAGCGATTCTCCTGCCTCAGCTTCCCGAGTAGCTGGGACTACAGGCATGTGCTACCAATCCCGGCTAATTTTTGTATTTTTAGTAAAGACGGTGTTTTGCCATGTTGGCCAGGCTGGTCTCAAACTCCTGACCTCAAGTGGTCCCCCAAAAAGCTGGTATTAAAGGTGTAAGACACTTGCCCAGAGTCACACAGCTGGTAAGTGGCTGAACTGGGATTCAAACCCAGACAATTAGACAGGGCCCCATTTACAGATGAAGACACTAGCCCACTAGTACCTGACTGTTGACTGTCACCTCACTGGCACCCCTGTGACCTTCCTTCCTACACCCCACCTTCCCAGACCCCCATCCTCCCACACAGGGCAGATGCTGATCTCCACACTCCCCCCACCGAATCACCCCTGTTTGACCAAGGCAGCTGGCAGGGGCGGTGGGGTGGGGGGGTGTGGCAAGGGTGTCCAGTCTCCCTGGCCTGCCAAGAGAGGATGTCGCAATCCTCTGACTCAGCGTCCTGCGTGCAGACCCAGCAAGAGGCAGAAAGGGGAAGATTAAGTCTTGGCTTAGGCCCCAGATAGGCTGATTCTGCTCAATGCCAGGAGCTCCTGCAGCTGCCAAGGCTCCAGGGTGGGGAGGAACCAGGAGGTGCAGGCCATGCTCCAGGAAGCTGGCCCGCATTCACCCCGGGGGTGGAGCAGAGCAGCCTCAGGGAGCGGAGCCCTGTGGACTTCCAGCCCGGGGCCCAGACTGGAGACAGCCTGACCTTGGGCACAGCCCTCCCCATCCGGACCAGAGTCTCTGCTTCCCTCTGTCTGAAGAATTAACTTGCTCTCCCTGAGCCTCCCTGGAGGTTCTAGTGGTAGTTCCTCCTCAAGGAACCCTTAAGCCTAACTCCATTTTTTTTTTCTTTTTTGTTTCAGACAGTGTCTCGCTCTGTTGCCCAGGCTGGAGCACAGTGGCACGATCTCAGCTCACTGCAACCTCCGCCTCCCGAGTTCAAGCGATTCTCCTTCCTCAGCCTCCCAAGTAACTGGGATTACAAGGGGCCTGTCACCACATCCAGCTAAGTTTTGTATTTTTAGTAGAGACGAGGTTTCTCCATGTTGCCCAGGCTGGTTTCGAACTCCTGACCTCAGGTGATCCCCCCTCCTCAGCCTCTCAAAGCGCTGGGATTACAGGCATGAGCCACTGTGCCCAGCCACTTAAGTCTAACGCTATTCCCTCCTGCTGCAATGCCATCCTCTCTCCACCCACAGAGAGGCAGCAGAGAAGACTCCAGGGTTTGGATCTCCATGGGAAAGGCACATGACTTTCCCCTCTCCATGCCTCAGTTTCCCCATCTAAACCAAAACTGCCTGGGGAGAAGGGGTCTAGAATCAAGCTGGAAGGGTGTGCCTGCAGTCTCCGAGATTTATGACTGCTTTTCCCAGGTCAGAAGCGTGCTGGGGTCACAGGGACCTGCCTTGAAATCAGCTCTCCCTAGTTCCTCACCGTGTGACCCGGGCAGCGAGTTCACTTCTCTGTGCCTGTTTCCTCCTCTAGAAAATGGGGATTTCAGCTGAATTTCCTTACAAGGTGTTGAGAGGATTAAGTGGGCCAATTTTTGTTGGAGCTCAGCTCCTCTGCGAGTAGAAAAGGGTGAGGAGGAGGCCCTGGCCTCGTGGATGGGGCTAGGGTGAAGGCCAGCAGTGTGGAGTCAGACATAAACTTTATTCATTCATTTATTCCACAGGATTTGATTTAACCTGCTCAGTAAGCCTGTGAAACAGAATCTGTTATCATGCTGTTATTATCATCACTGTTCTTTTGGGACTGAGTCTCACTCTGTCGCCCAGCCTGGAGTTCAGTAACATGATCATAGCTCACTGCAGCCTCACACTCTTGGGTTCAAGCCATCCTCCCACCTCAGCCTCCCAAGTAGCTAGAACTACAGATGCTCCCTAAGCCCAGATAATTTTTAAAAATTTTTGTAGAGACAGGGATTCACCTTGTGGCCCAAACTGTTCTTGAACTCCTGGTGTCAAGGACTCCCTCCTTTGCCTTGGCCTCCCAAAGTGTTGTGACTACAGGAACACACCCCATGCCCGGCCACATTCCCCATTATTAAAGTCACAAAGGGCCGGGCACGGTGGCTCATGCCTATAATCTCAGCACTTTGGGAGACCAAGGCAGGTGGATCACTTGAAGTCAGGAGGTCGAGACCAGTTTGTTGGCCAAACTGGCGAAAGCCAGTCTTCACTACACATACAAAACTTAGCTGGGCGTGGTGGCGCACGTCTGCAGTCCCAGCTACTCGGGAGGCTGAGGCAAGGAGAAACACTTGAACCAGGGAGTTTTTATACAAAAATCATAAAAATAAAGTCACAAGGAAGGCACAGAGAGGGAAAGCCACCTGCCTAAGGTCACACAGCTAGTACATGGAAGAGCCGGGCTCAGCATGTTGAATCCTCTTTTCCCCAATGAAGCAGGTCCTGCTATTAAAAACATAGGATATTTGATGATGACAATAATAACATATAACATTATTTTATTTTGTTTTATTTTATTTTATTTGAGGAGTCTCACTCTGTCGCCCAGGCTGGAGTGCAGTGGCATCAACGATCTTGGCTCACCGCAACCTCCGTCTCCTAGGTTCAAGCGATTCTCCTGCCTCAGCCTCCCGAGTAGCTGGGACTACAGGCGCGTGCCACCACAGCCAGCTAATTTTTGTATTTTTAGTAGAGATGGGGTTTCACCATGTTGGTCAGGCTGGTCTCGAACTCTTGACCTCATGATCTTCCCACCTCCACCTCCCAAAGTGCTGGGATTACAAGCATGAGCCACTGCGCCCAGTCTATAATGTTATATTATTATTACTGTAATAAAACTAATAGCAACTAAATTGCATTGAGAGATTTCTATACATCAGGCCCCATAGGACAGAGTCATATTTTCTTGATGTGGTTCACTCTACAGATCAGGACTGAGGCTCCATGAGGGTAAGTAATTGCCCAGAAGTCACAAAGCTAATGAGCAGGAGACAGGATTTGCACCCAGGCCTCAGTTCAAAGCAAAATAGGACAAGGAGGCCAGGTGTGGTGGCTCACACCTGTAATACCAGCACTTTGGGAGGCCGAGGGGGGAGGATCGCTTGACCCTGAAGTTCAAGACCAGCCTGGACAACACAGCCCCCTCTCTACAATTTTTTTTTTAATTAGCTAGATGTCATGGCACATGCCTGTAGTCCCAGCTACTTGGGAGGTTAAGGCAGAAGCATCACTTGAGCCCAGGAGTTCAAGGCTACAGTGAGCTATGATCCCACCACTACACTTCAGCCTGGGAGACAGCCAGATCTTGTCTCAAAAAAAAGCAGGACTAGACCCAATAATTGAGCCAGATGGGAACTTAGGGCCTGCCCAGTCCTATTCTCTCCTCTTAGAAAGAGAAATTGAGACCCCTGAGAGCAAGAAAGCTGCCTCAAGCCTACAGACTTCCAGATGGAATTTCATTTCCCTCTCAGGGCCTTGCAGGTAAATTCCTGGCCTTTCCTCCCCCAGGATGGGTGGGGGAAAGAAGCAGCAGCGGGGAGATCTGAACAGGTACATATGGCAGCCTGCTTGAGGGGAAAGTGGTTAGACACCAAGCAGAACTTCCGGGCCTCCTCTGGGAAGTTTCTGAGACCCATCCAGGGGCTGCCCCTGCCAGTGGGGGCCCTCCAGAGCACAAGGCTCAGAGAGGGGAGACCCTAGTCCTTTCCACCTGGGGTGCAAGGAGCAGGGGGGAGGGGGGGCCATCCTGGTTCCGCATCCTCCATTCCCGACACTGGAGGGAGGCCGCTGTGGGAGCTGGGACTTTCCTGAAAGCAGAAGATTCTGGGAAATTAGAGACAGCTGCAGGGCGGGGCTGCCTCCCGGCCTCCCTTCCTTCCCTCCCCTTGGTCCCTGCTGGCTCTGGAGGCACGCCTCTCTTCCCCTCCACCCCACTAGCTCCTCCTCCCCTTGACCATGCCCTCCACCCTCAGACCCTCATATCTCTTCCCCCATACCTCTTTCTCCTCCCTCAGATCTGGCCTCTACTCTCAGACTCTCTCCAAATCTGCTTCCCTCAGACCCCTGTTTCCCTCCAACTCTCTCCTCCTCCCTCAGAGCTGTGTCTCCTCACTTAGTGCTTCCCAGACTTCTTCAGACTGTGCCCTCTCCCTCAGATACTCTCCTCTCCACAGGCCCTCAGCTCCTCCATCAGATCCTCACCTCCTCCCTCAGACCCTCACCTCCTCCCTCAGACCCTCACCTTCTCCTTAGACCCTCACCTCCTCCCTCAGACCCTCACCTCCTCCCTCAGACCCTCACCTTCTTCTTCAGACCCTCACCTCCTCCCTTACTTATCTCCTCCTTCAGACCCTCACCTCCTCCATCTGGCCCTGTCCTCCTCCTTCAGACTCTCTCCCCTCCTCCCACTAAATCGTCTATTTCTCTCTCAGACCTGTCTTCCTTCTTCAGATCCTCCTCCTTCAGACCCTTTATCCCTCATCCAACCTCAGAGAACCATCGGCACCCTCTCTCCCGGCCCTTTGAAGCCCCCACTGGACCCAGCACGTCTTCTCCCCTCTTCGGTCTTGCTAGGTTGGAACCACTGCCCCACCTGCCCCGGGGATGCCAGGAGTGGGGCACGCTTGGGTGTCCTTCCAACCCTACCTCTGAGGGGCCCCACCCTGAGCCTCACCCCTCCACCCCTCAGCTTTCCTTTCTGCAGTGGAGTAGTGCCCACACCCCTCTCCTGTGTCTGAGGGTCCCCAGAGGTGGAGTTGGGTGGGCAGGGAACACAGCACACAGCCTGTCCAACCCAATTCCTCCCCCTCTTCCCTTGCTGTGGCCCGCACAACACCAGCAGACAGGGGTTGCCATTGGTCCCATTTTCCAGAAGAACAAACTGAGTCTCAAGATGGGGGATGGCTTGTCTGAGGTCCCACCAGAAGCACGGGGTGGAGGTGGAATTTGAACACAGGTCTGTGCTAGGGATGTTTCACCATGAGGAGTATACAGGAGATCCAGAGAGAAGCAGGAAGGATCAGGGAGGGAAGGGGTGAGGCTTCTCCCTGCAGCCACTTCTCACATCCTGGGTTAACGATCCACTCAGGTGGGGCCCGAGTCGGGCCAAAGTCCCTTCCCGGGGCCCCAACACCCATTTTCAAGGTCTCAGGGGCCACAGAGGCAGCGTCAGAGATGGGGAGACAGACAGAGGGCGGGGCGGGAGGCAGCCGGGGGAGGCCAGGTGAGTTTCAAAGACAGAAGGAGACCCAGGGAGAGAACCGGGGCAACGCTGCTTGCCCTCTGGGCAGGTCCGGGCTGCAGCCCCCATACCCCGCCCTCTGTATCCCCAAAGCCTCCCTTTCCGCCTCCTGTGACTCAGTGACCCGGACTCAACCCCAGCGGCTGCCCCGCCCCTAGGGAAATCCGGGAAAGCCCCGGACCTTCGGGGCCCCACCCCGGGGCGGGGAGAGGGAGAGGAGGGGAGGGGAGGAGACCGGGAAGAAGCCCGCCTCCCCCCTCCTTCCCTCCCAGCTCCAGCCTGAGTCATGCCCCCAACCGGCCCGGCCTGTTCCCCACCCACCAACCCCCTTCGAGGTGGGAGGAGGTAGGGGGGAGTCAAACTTCCCCCCTCTGCTCCAGCAGCCCGGCCTCGGTCGCTCTGACTCTGGCCTGGTGTCTGCGTCTCTTGCTATCTCCCTCTCTCTCAATATCTCTGCGTCTATCTCCAGATCTCTTTCTCTCTGTGCAGCTAGGATTTTCTGAGCACCCCTGTGCCCCGCGGGCCCCTGCTGGGTGCAGGGCCCCACCGCGGGCAGAGACACAATCAGTGGAGCGCTCCCCACCCCCACCCCCACCCCACCCCCAGCAACGTTAGACCCACAGCTGATGAGGCACGTGGAGTGGCAGAGATGGAAGAGGGGAAGGAGAGGAATCGTTCCTGGGCGCCTGCCGAGTGCCAGTCCCTGCCCCGGGTGTGTCTCTTCACTCCCATTAAGGAGGAAACGGCTCAGAGAGGGGAAGTGTTTGACCAAGGTTACCTAGCGAGGAAGTGGAACCAATGGAATCGGGATTCGAACCCGCGTCCCAGAGATGCCAAGGCCTCCTGAGAGGCAGAGAAGCAGACAGCAACCGAGAGACAGAGAGATGGTGAGAGACACAAAGAGACAAAAGAGAGTCAGAGACAGAGCACACACACAGAGACAAACGCGGGGGTGCAGAGACAAACACCTACTCAGGAGAACCAGAGAGACAACCGCAGACTCAGAGACAGAGAGACTGAGAGATAGGGCCAGAAAGGCAAAAACAGAGGCAGAGAGACTGAGAGCTGCCCTAAGCAGCAGGGGTGGGGACCCCAACCCCCGACCCCGCCTCCTCTCCCCCACCCTGCCTTTCCTCCCCCTCCCGCGCCGAGGCCTGGCTGCCCCGGACGCCACTGGCCGGGAGGGGGCGAGCGGGGCGCGGCGCGGGCGGGGCGCACGGCGGGCTGCAGCGCAGGACGGCGGGAGCAGCGGCAGGTCCAGGAAACCCCTGGGGCGTACGGGTGGCCCCGGGGGGGCCGGGGGCGGGGAGGCGGGCGGCCGGCACCGCCCCGGCCGACAAAAGTCCCTTCAGTTCAGCCGGCTGCAGGGGAAGTCCCGGCGCCCGGCGAAACCACCCTCCGGTGCAGCCAAGCCGAGCCGCGCTCCGGCCGCCGTCCCCGGCGGCCCCATGCCCCGATGCCCCGCGGGGGCCATGGACGAGGGGCCCGTGGACCTGCGCACCCGGCCCAAGGCCGCCGGACTCCCGGGCGCTGCGCTGCCTCTCCGCAAGCGCCCGCTGCGCGAGCCCTCCCCGGAGCCTGCTGCTCCCCGCGGCGCTGCGGGCCCTGCCGTCCCCCCGGACCCTCTGCGCGGCGGCTGCGACCTGCCCGCGGTCCCCGGGCCCCTCCACGGCCTGGCCCGGCCAGAGGCGCTTTACTACCCGGGTGAGTGGTCCCCGAGGGTCCGGGCCGGGTGGGGGCCACACAGAGCATAGGGTCACCAGAGTCAGGAGACAGAGCTCGGGACACCAACCGATGTCTCTCGGGGGACTTAGGGGACAAGAGAATATAACCCAGGTCTCAGGGAGACAGATAGGAGATCATCAGGAAGCTGTGCCTTGGGACACAGATATGAGGGTCCCAGGGATCTGGGGATTTGGGGACCCTGGGGGACAGAGCCCAGGGGCCGAGTGACATGAGGGGGCCAGGGACAGTGCCCAGTAGTACAGATATGGGGGTGTCAGGGAATCAAAGGACACAGCCTGGTGTCCTAGGGACAAAAAATTACAAGCTCTTAAGCCAGATATGTAGGGTTATGAAGAAACTGAACTGGGCTGGAGAAACTGGGGTTCCTGGTACCCTGATATTAGAATCAAACGGTAGCAGATTGGGGTTCTAAGGAGACAGATACTGAGGATCTCAGGATGTCGCAATCTCAGGAACCAAGATATTTGGAGACATGGGCATTATGAGAACAGAGACAGGGTTCTGATCACCCCAATATCTGGGATCACAGGATCCAAGGAAATGAACCAGAGCTCCAGGGACCCACATACCAGGGGGTCTTGAGGAGCCAGGGGAACAGAGACCGGGGTTCTGGGTACCCAGGTGTGTGGGGCTACAAGTGATCAGGATCCTATTTGGGGTTCAAGGTCAGGTGGCTGTGAGGGTATCAGGGGACTGAGGAGCCTAAGAGTGGGTAATTCTCAGACTCGATAATTTAGAGCCAGGATGAGAGATTCAGGGGTCTCCAGACAGAAAGCCGCAGGGCCCCAAGGCCGGGTATTGGAGATATCGGGACCTGGAGACTTGGGAGTTCAGGGACAGAGGGCACACAAGGATCAGCAGATGATGGAGAAGGCCACCCACTCTTCTCTCCATCTCATCTCCATCCCTGAGCTCAAGGAAGGGGTGTCCCCTACCACAGCTGTAGCCACGTCACCATCCCCAATTGACCCCCAAAGCTGCAGAGAGCTCTTCTCCAGAGCCCCAGAACTTGACATAGTTTCTGCACCTTCCACCCCATCAGCGCAACAGCTGGAGAGCCTCAAGCTGTATGTGTCAGTTCTGCCACGGCCTCCCAGCTTTTCCCATTCACAGAGTGAGAACACAGGCCTCAGTTTTCCCTGTCTGTGTGATAGGTTGGTATGGATTTGCCTGCTGCCGTGCATGGTCCCCCTACCCTTTTTTTTTTTTTTTTTTTTGAGGTAGAGTTTTGCTCTCTCACTCAGGCTGGAGTGCATTGGTATGATCTCGGCTCACTGCAACCTCCGCCTCCCAGGGGCCAGTGATTCTTGTGCCTCAGCCTCTGAGTAGCTGGAATTATAGGTGTGCACCACCACGCCTGGCTAATTTTTGTATTTTTAGTACAGACCGGGTTTTGCCATATTGCGCAGGCTGGTCTTGAACTCCTGACCTCAGGTGATCTACCCGCCTCGGCCTCCCAAAGTGCTGGGATTACAGGCGTGAACCACCAGGCCTGGCTGGCCGTGGCCCCTTTTGATGGTTTGATCTAAAATGAACCATGCATAGTGGTGGGTATCTGTAATCCCAGCTACTCAGGAGGCTGAAGCAGGAGAATCGCTTGAACGTGGGAGGCAGAGGTTGTAGTGAGGCAAGATCTCGCCGCTGCACTCCAGCCTTTGAACAGGCTTCTGGTGCCACCTCTTCTCTCCTTCCACTCTCCCAAACCCACTCTCCATGCATCCCACACCCTGTCCCCAGCTCTTCATCTGTCCCTCACCACCCTCAGCCACAAAATCACTCCACAGGCAGGCCCTGGGCTCCCCCGCTAGGTGAGGATGGGTGCTCCCTCTGTCCTTAAGGGACCCTTTGTCTGGTTGGAGTCTGGGGTCAGAAGATAAGTGACAATGAGGGTGACCAGCCCTGAAGGGAGAGGAAGCTGCCGGAGCCCAGGGGAAGGATGTGGAAGGGAGTTTGTTCTAGGCCCTGAGGACCCCATATGGGATGCAAAACGGCCCCGGGAGAAAGGGCAGGTGACACCGCAGAAGCAAAGACCTGGAAGTGGGGACAGGGTTGAGGGTCTGTGGGCGTGGTCTCACTCATGTCCCTTCTCTGTCCCCATTGTCTAGGACCCTTACTGCCCCTCTACCCTGCCCCGACCATGGGCTCCCCGTTTCCTCTGGTGAACCTGCCTACACCCCTGTACCCCATGATGTGCTCCATGGAACATCCCCTTTCTGCTGACATCGCCATGGCTACCCGTGCAGATGAGGATGGAGACACGTGAGTGACAGCCACCTATTATGGGGAGGGGACCGTGGGGAGGCCAGCCCTCCATAACAGGGCCACTCAGCTCCTGAGTCAGAACTCAGTCTCCACCGCAGGCTATGTGACCTCGAATAAGGCCCTTCCCCCTCTCTGAGCCTCAGTTTCTTCCTCTGGAGAATGGGCACCTTGAGAGCACTTACCTCCTAGGACATTATTTTTATTTGGGTGGTTTTGTTTTGTTTTGTTTTTTGCTTGAAACAGGTCTCATTATGTTGCCCAGGCTGGAGTGCAGTGGCACAATCTCGGCTCACTGCAGCCTCCACCTCCCGTGTTCAAGCAAGTCTTGTGCCTCAGCCTCCCGAGTAGCTGAGACTATAGGCACCCACCATCAAGCCTGACTAATTTTTGTATTTTTTGGCAGAGATGGGGTTTCACCATGCTGGCCAGGCTGGTCTTGAACTCCTGACCTCAGGTGATCCACTCGCCTCAGCCTCCCAAAGTGCTGGGATTACAGGCGAGAGCCACCATGCCCCCCCCAGAACACTATTTTTGGAACAATGGTCTTCAGATTTTTTATCACAATCTAAAAACAAGAAAGACAGTTCATTGATTAACTTACTGTATAAATTATACATGTGAAGCTCCTATCACTGGACCTGGCATAAATGTTGAGTGTTTGTTAATATTATTATTGCTTTATCTCAAACCCAGCACACACACTTGATAAACTTGAAATTAAAATTGCACAAAATGGGCTGGGTGCACCTGTAATTCTAGCACTTTGGGAGGCTGAGCCATAAGTGATCTGCCTAATCACTTGAGATCAGGAGTTTGAGACCAGCCTGGCCAACATGATGAAACCCAGTCTCTACTAAAAATATAAAACTTAGCCAGGCATGGTGGCACATGCCTGTAGTCCCAGCCACCTGGAGGCTGAGGCAGGAGAATCGCTGGAATCCAGCAGGCGAAGTCTGCAGTGAGCCAAGATCTCACCACTGCATTCCAGCCTGGGCAACAGAGTGAGACTCTGTCTCAAAAAAATAAATGCACAAAATGAAACAATACTCAGCCTTACTATGCAGAATCTACTTTGACATTTTCTTTTTTTCTTTTTCTTTTTCTTTTTTTTTTCTGAGACAGGGTCTCAATCTGTCACTCAGGCTGGAGCGCAGTGGTGCAATCATAGCTCACCGCAGCCTCGACCTCTTGGGCCCAAGTGATCCTCCTGCCTCAGCCTCCTGAGTAGCTGGGACCACAGCCACTCCCCCTACACCTGGCTAATTTTTGTTTTTTTGTTTTTGTAGAAACATGGGGGTCTTGCTATGTTGCCCAGACTAGTCTCAAACTCCTGGGCTCAAGTGATCCTCCCACCTCTGCCTCCCAGCGTGCTGGGATTACAGGTGTGAGCCACCGAGCCCGGCTTTACAGCTTTACTTTGCCATTTTCTATTCTAGTCGACTTCATTGTTTCATGCTCACAGCCCACTACATTAATTTGACAATCCCCTAAACTGATTTCACAACCCCCGTGGTTTATCACCTGCAGTTTGAAGAATACATTTGTGAGGCTGCTGAGAAATCCCTCATGGGAGGGTTTAGTCTGTGCCTAGCACATAGTAAGCACTCGATACAACTGATCATCGTGATTCTTATTATTCTATTGACCTGGGTTTGCATCTCAGCGTGGCCACTTTCTCCTCCCTCTGTGCCTCAGTTTCCCTCTCTGAAAAAACAGGAACCATCATGTGTGAGGGTCTGGGGCAGGGGGGAAGAAATGACGCAATTTATACAAAGCGCTTATGTGAGAATTCGTTTGGGGACTGGAAACCACAGGTAGAGATGAACAGAGAAAGAGCAGGGGGCTGCTCTGCCACTGGGCCACTGAGTGACTTCACGTTCCTGAGCCTGCTTCCCTATTTGGAAACTGGGTCTCATCATAGCACCTATTACAATTAGGATTCAGTGAGATCTTGTATGCATTTATTCATACGGTGCACAGGGCAGGGCTGGGCAAACAGTAAACGCTCAATGCATGGAAATGGGTCGTGTTTGAGCAGAGCTCCCCGGGTGGTTGGTTGCAGGTCATCCTGAGAGCCCAAGCTGGAGAAAGTGCCCGAGATTATAAAGAGCTAATAAAACCTAGTTCCTTCCCTAGTTCTGGGTATCTCTGGGGGGTCATCTATGAAACGGGCTTAATTAGTCTGCAGGGGTGAGCTGTCCACGTCGCTGAAAAGCAGGCTGCGAGCTAGAGGCCACCCGGTCCACCAGTCTCCAGCCCCGGGCCCTCCCCCCACCCTCCCTCCCCGACTCTCCGACTCTCCCCCTAGGCAAACACTTCTGCCTCAGCTGCCTGCTGGGGGAAATCCCTTCCCGCAGAACTTGACCGCAACCCAGCTGCTCTGCCACCCCCACGTCAGCACCCGTCACTCACTCGCAGCCTCCCCCCTCCTGGCGCTTCCTTCCAACCTTAACCCCTTCCGCTGGGGCTGAGACTTTACCGGAACGGGCAGCGGCCCGGCCCCAGCCTGCGCCACCGGCCCCACTTGACACTTGCGGGGGAGGGCAGTGGGGGCGAGGAGGGCGGGGGACGCTAAGTCTGGGTCCCCGCAGAAGCCAAAAGGTTGGGAGACTGGACTTCCATCTCACAAGGGAGTACCAGCCTTGGGGCATTTGGACTCCCAAGAGGTCAGGGACTGGGCAGCTAGAAACCTGGGGAGGGGGCGGGGTGACGGCGGATGTTCTGATTCTCAGAGGGCAGAAGTTGGGGGACTGTATTCCTTAATCTCCGAGGGGATGAGGGGCAGCTTGGCAGCTTGGGGACCTGGCACTCAGAGGGGCCTTAGGGGCAGGACCAGATACAGAAATTTGCAGGGTCTCTGGTTCAAAACTTAAGAATTTCAAAGGCCGGGCGTGGTGGCTCACGCCTGTAATCCAAGCACTTTGGAGGCCAAGGCGGGAGGATCACCTGAGGTCGGGAGTTCAAGACCAGCCTGACCAACATGGTGAAACCCCGTCTTTAAAAATAATAATAATAATAGAAAATAAAAATTTCAAGACAGCGGCAGGACATTCTAAGCACTGTACTGGTGAAACTGATCACGCCAAGGGGCCTGAAAGTCTGTATCCCCAAAGGGACGGGGATTAGGGCACTGTATTTCTTGGTCTCTGAGGGGACAAGGATAGGCAAGGTAGTTTGGGATCCTGGAGCCCCGAAGAACTGGGGAAGTCCTTATTCGCTTAAAAACGAGTTAGGGCTATTTCTAGCTCCCAAGAGATGTTGGGAGTGGATGCCGGGATAAGGGGGACTTGCAGCCAGCTGGAGTCTGAACCCTGAGGGGTGGAGTTCCAGAGGGGCCCCCAGGCTGGAGCACTCGGGATTATGCGCCCCCCGACACACACACACAACTCAAGGGAGCTAGGTCTTCTTGGGCTGGGTTCCCCCTTCCCATGCCCCATTCGAGGATGGAAGTTGGGGTGCCGGGGGTGGCCAGGGTAGATCCCCGGCGAGACAGGCTTCCCTCCCCCGGGAGCAGGAAGCGGAGCCCCGCCCAGCAGACCTGTTACTGGAAGTCCGAGGGCTGGGTCGCCCCTCCCGTCCCCACTTCCTCCAGCCCCGCCCCACCCCCTGCGGCCCGCGCGTTTATGGGAACTCAGGCCTGGTCGGTTTCTCTGAAATCATTCGCTCTTTCTGCCCTTACTTAACCCCGGCCACCCCAAGAGGGACCCAGGCCAGGCGTCCTGGGAAATGCAGAGAAGCAGGGTCCCTTCCCAGGTACCCCGGCCCAGGTCCCGCCCCTCCAGCCACATTTTCTTTTTACACTTGGCTTTCACGGATTAGGAGCGGGGTTCAGCAGTTCACCTGCGCGATCTCACCCTGGCTTGTGGGCGCTGTACTTTACATAAGAGAAGGCTGAGGCTTCGAAAGGCCCCCATGGCTTCGCCCTAGCACGCAGGGAGGCTAGGAGGGGTTTTGGCCCAATCTGCAACTCTGGCCCCAGGATTTCTGCACTTCCGTCAGAATCACCTGGGAGGCTGGCTTAAACTGGATTCTAGAGACACATTTCACAAGAGAGGCGGGTGGTGGTGAGAAAGGAATTACTTAGTAAACAGACTAAGAACGTGCAGGCCGGGCGAAGTGGCACACGCCTGTAATCCCAGCACTTTGGGAGGCTGAGGCAGGTGAATCACAAGGTCAAGATATTGAGACCATCCTGGCCAACACGGTGAAACCCCATCTCTACTAAAAATACAAAAATTAGCTGGGCATGGTGATGAGCGCCTGTAATCCCAGCTACTCAGGAGGCTGAGGCAGGAAAATCGCTTGAACCCAGGAGGCAGAAGTTGCAGGGAGCCGAGATCATGCCACTGCACTCCAGCCTGGCAACAGTACAAGACTCCATCTCAAAAAAAAAAAAAAGATCATGCAGCCCACCTCTGGCCCTCCACTCTGTCCCTCAGCCCCTGCAAACACATACAGGCATGCTCGCGCACACACACACAGAACCAGTCTCCGAATAGTTGTTCCAGGTTGGGGTCTTTGGAAACTGAGCAGGAAGTTTATTGGAAACGCTCTCCGTCAACACCTGTGGGATGAAGGAAGCCCATCTGGGCAGAGGGAGGTGGTGAGCTGCTGTGTCGTCTCCACACGGCCTCAGCCGTCCCACAGAGAATACTGAAGCTGGAGTGGCCTTCAACATTGAGGCCAGAAGGCAAGGCCTTCTTTGCTGACATTAACCAGTGACTGGATTCCATTGGAGGGCAGCCGCCCTTGATCCACATGGGGCGTGGCCTTGGGTGAGCAGCTCTCTTCAGCTGAGGGCAATTCCCAAATTGTCTGAAAGCTGACAATCTTCCCAGAAGCTAAGGGAGTGAGTCCTTCAGTCTGGAAGGGGGTTCTGGTCTGTAGAGCCTGCCTCGCCATCGCAGTTTGTCCTCACCTCCCTATTTTTATTTTATTTTATTTATTTTTTTGAGATGAAGTCTTGCTCTGTTGCCCAAGCAGGAGTGCAGTGGCATGATCTTGGCACATTTCAACCTCTGCCTCCTGGGTTCAAGCGATTCTCCTGCCTCAGCCTCCTGAGTAGCTGGGACTACCAGTGCAAGCCACCATACCTGGCTAATTTTGTATTTTTAGTAGACACCAGATTTCACTGTGTTGGCCAGGCTGGTCTCAAACTCCTGACCTCGTGATCCCCCTACCTCGGCCTTCCAAAGTGCTGGGATTACAGGTGTGAGCCACAGCGCCCAGCCTATTTTTTTTTTTTTTTAAGGTGGAGTCTCACTCTGTCACCCAGGCTGGAGTGCAGTGCCACGAACTTGGCTCACTGCAACCTCTTCCCTCCCAGTTTCAAGCGATTCTCCTGCCTCACCCTCCCGAGTAGCTGGGACTACAGGCGCATGCCACTGCATCCGGCTAATTTTTTATTTTTAGTAGAGACAGCGTTTCACCAGTTAGCCAGGCTGGTCTTGAACTCCTGACCTCAGGCGATCTGCCAGCTTTGGCCTCCCAAAGTGCTGGGATTACAGGCATGAGCTACCCCACCCAGCCACCCCCCTTTTAGTCAAAACTTTTGTTCCAAGCTGGGCATGGTCGCTCATGCCTATAATCCAGCACTTTGGGAGGCTGAGGCAGGAGGATCACTTGAACCCAGCAGTTAGAGACCAGCCTGGGCAATATAGTGAGACCCTCTCTCTACAAAAAATCAAAAATAAGCCAGGGTTGGCAGTGCATGCCTATAGTCCCAGCTACTCAGGAGGCTGAGGAGGTGGGTGGATCTTGAGCTTGGGAGGTTAAGCCTGCAGTGAGCCGTGATTGTGACACTGTGCTCAACTTGGGCAACAGAGCAAGACCCCATCTCAAAAAAAAAAAAAAAAAAAAAAAGGTTTTATTCCTCATAGGCAGCCCTTGTGTCTCTTAAGGTTGGAGGCTGATACATAGTCACAACTAGCAGAGACCTTCATAGCATCTAGTTCATCCCCATTCATTTCACAGATGAGAAAACTATGGCCTGGAAAGGGATCGGAACTTGGTTACCAGCTTCACAGATGGCCCAGGTGATCACTAAGATGGATTCATTAATTCAGAGCATGTTAGTGGAGCGTCTGCCCAGCATTAGGCACCATTCCAGGCACTGCCAAGGGCATGATGCAGGCAAAACACGCCTATAATCCCAGCATTTGGGGAGGCCAAGGCAGGCGGATCACCTGAGGTCAGGAGTTCAAGACCAACCTGGCCAACATGGTGAATCCCTATCTCAACTAAAAATAAAAAAATCAGCAGAGCATGGTGGCAGGAGGCCTGTAATCCCAGCTACTCGGGAGGCTGAGGCAGAAGAATCGTTTAAACCTGGAAAGTGGAGCTTGCAGTGAGCCGAGGTTGCAGCATTGCACTCCAGCCTGACAGACAAGAGTGAGACTGAGTCTTAAAAAACAAAAAAACAAAGAAAAAAAAAGGCCTGCCCTGAAGGAGCTGCCATTCTCTGGGGGAGATTCAGACAGACAACAAACTGTGCAATGTGTCAGCTGATGACTGGAGGAAAAGAAGCAGGGGGAGGGGGAGGGAGCAGCTGCTATACCATCTTTTTTTTTTTTTTTTTTTT
>NW_016107611.1:1180423-1184374 GCF_001604975.1 Cebus imitator
GCGGGATCTCGGCTCACCGCAACCTCTGCCTCCTGGGTTCAGGCAATTCTCCTGCCTCAGCCTCCTGAGTAGCTGGGATTACAGGCATGCACCACCATGCCCAGCTAATTTTTATATTTTTAGTAGAGACATGGTTTCACCATGTTGACCAGGATGGTCTCGATCTCTTGACCTTGTGATCCACCCGCCTCGGCCTCCCAAAGTGCTGGGATTACAGGCGTGAGCCACCGCACCCGATCTGCTATACCATCTTAACAGAGGCCCAAATGAGCAGGAGGAACCCTGCAAACATCTGGGGAACACTGTTCCAGGCAGAGGGAACAGCTAGTGCAAAGACCTTGGGAGGCAAGCATGCTTTGTACGTGGGAGAAACACAGCAAGGAGGCTAGTCTGGTCTGGGAGAGGAAGGAGATGGGGCCAAAGGGGATTGATGAGGATGAGACAAGATCACATAGGGCCTATGGGCCACAGTAAGGACTGGGGGATGTGTGATCTGGCCCACGTTCTAAAACGGCCCCTCTGGGCCGGGTGTTGTGGCTCACGCCTATAATCTCAGCGCTTTGGGAAGCTGAGGCAGTCAGATCCCTTGAGGTTGGGAGTTCACGACCAGCCTGGCCAACATGGTGAAACCCCATCTGTACTAAAAATACAAAAATTAGCTGGGCATGGTGGTGCATGCCTGTAATACCATCTACTCGGGAGGCTGAGGTTGGATGACAGCTTGAACCCGGGAGGCAGAGACTGCAGTGAGCCAAGACAGCACCACTGCACTCCAGCCTGGGCGACAGAGCAAGACTCCATCTCAAACAAATAAAATAAAATAAATAGTCCCTCTGGCTGCTGTGTGGGGGACAGACAGTAGAGCACAGGTGGAAGCAGGGAAGCCATGAGAAGGAAACTGTACTAGCCCAGCAGGAAGCCAGTGGTGGCTGAATCAGGATGGAGGGAGTGGGTGGGGAGAAGTGGTTGGACACTGGGGACATTTCCAAAGTATTCAACACGTTGGAGTTAGCACTGCCAAAAGCATAGGGGTGAGAGGTGAGCAGTCTGTGATTCCTTCACCCCTCCCCCACCCCAGGCCTCTCCATATTGCTGTGGTGCAGGGTAACCTGCAAGTTGTGCACCGGTTGATCAACCTCTTCCAGCAGGGGGGCCGGGAGCTCGACACCTACAACAACCTACGGCAGGTGAGGCTGGGGGATGGGACTCCTGGGTCTGAGGGAGGAGGGGCTGGGGGCCTGGACTCTTGGGTCTGAGAGAAGAGGGAGTCTGGACTCCTGGGTCTGAGGGAGGAGGGCTGGGGTCTGGACTCTAAGTAGCCAGGTGCTCCAGGCTCCTGGTTCCTGGGAAAGAAGGGCTCAGTGGCCTAAGGACCTTCTAGGTGAGGAGGGAGGGGGCTGGGGACCCAGAATCCAGGTACTAGGGAAAGAGGAGGTTGGAGGCCCCGTCTTCTGGGTCCTGGGGAAGGAGGAGCACGGAGAGGCTCTCAGGTTTCTGTTCCTGGGTGAGACTGCAGGGATTGATGAGGAGTCAGGGTTCAGAAAACCTGAGGGAGGCAGGACTGGAGACCGGGGCTGGACACAGGTCCCTCACCGTCACCGTTCTGCAGACACCGCTCCACCTGGCTGTGATCACCACATTACCGTCTGTGGTCCGGCTCCTGGTGACGGCTGGTGCCAGCCCCATGGCGCTGGACCGCCATGGCCAGACGGCCGCCCACCTGGCGTGCGAGCACCGCAGCCCGACCTGTCTGCGAGCCCTGCTGGACAGCGCAGCTCCGGGCACGTTGGACCTGGAGGCCCGCAATTACGACGGTAAGCATCTACCGCGGGACATGGCTGGGCTGTCCAGAGGACCTGCAGTCCATCTGCGGCCGCAAAGCCCCAGGCCTAGGTTTCACCGAGCCTTCCCCTCCCTCAGGGCTCACTGCCCTGCACGTGGCAGTGAACACCGAGTGCCAAGAAACCGTGCAGCTCTTGCTGGAGCGCGGCGCGGACATCGACGCAGTGGTGAGGCGCACTGGGAGCTGTGAGGGGCGGGGCTTTAGCAGGGGCGGGGCCTTCGCTGAGTGGGGTCTTTGCGGGGCGTGGCCTTAGCGGGGCGGGGCCTTTTTGCAGGGGCGGGGCCAGTGTGGGGTTGGCGTGGGAGAGCGCCCGGGTGGGGCGGGGCTTGGAATATCGGACCCATGAGAGAGGCTTGGACCCCGCGAATGGGATGCGAACGGGATGCGTGCCACTGGCTGCTGGAGCAGAGCTTGGAGAGACTCAAAGACCTTCCCCCCCCGCCGCAGGACATTAAGAGCGGCCGCTCCCCGCTCATCCACGCGGTGGAAAACAACAGCCTTAACATGGTGCAGCTGCTGCTCCAGGTGCGTACGGCCTTCCTGAGCCTCGCGCCCACCCCATCCTCTGACCCCCAGCCGGCCCTGGTCCCAGCCCCTAGCTCTGACCCCGCCTTCCAGTTCTGTCTCTGGCTCCAGCTCCGCATCCAGCTCTGACCCTTCCTTTAAGGCCTCCGCGCTCTCAGCCCTCGGACTCCACGCCCGTGGCTGCGAACATGTCCCATTCCTCCCCTGCCCTCTCAACAGCCTAGGCCCTACCCTGCGATGGCCTGGCCGACCCCGCCTTCCAGCTAGGCCCTGTCCCCGCACTGTCCTTCACCCCGTCAATTCCCCCCACCGCCCCCGACTCCTTGGGGCGCAGGCCTTAGTGTCCAGCTCCGGTTCATTCAGCGCCGCCAGCGCAGTCCCGCTAGGCCCGCCCTTGGCTCTTGCTCCCACCTTCCTGTGACCCCACCCCGATCCGGTGCTGCACCACGTGCCGGCCACCCACCCGGGCCCCCAGCGCCTGTTCCCCTACCCCCGGCGGCCCGCGCGCCCCCCTGACCCGGCCCTCCCGTCCCGCAGCACGGCGCCAACGTGAACGCGCAGATGTACTCGGGCAGCTCCGCGCTGCACTCGGCGTCCGGCCGCGGGCTCCTCCCGCTGGTGCGCACGCTGGTCCGCAGCGGCGCTGACAGCAGCCTCAAGAACTGCCACAACGACACGCCACTCATGGTGGCGCGCAGCCGCAGGGTGAGCTGGTGCGGCTGGGGGCATGCGCCTTGCACACCTGTGTCCGCGGGCAGGTGGCAGGCGAGTGTGCCAGGGCACAGAGGTGTGAGTGTGCCTGTGCCGTTTCGTGGAGGGGAGTGGGTGAGCCTCTGAGAGCGCGGATGTGAGTTCCAGACATGAGAGACTGGCACCAAGAAAGGAAGTGCCTTGCCTATCTTTTCCTACTGAGAAATGGAGAGGCCCCCACCTGGATCCAGCGAGCTAGGAGGGATAGAAGGAGGGAGGGCTGTGAGGCAGGGGTGGCTCTGTGGTGACACCCATCTGCCTACAGGTCATCGACATCCTGAGGGGGAAGGCCACCCGGCCTGCTTCCACCTCCCAGCCAGACCCCTCCCCTGACCGGAGCACCAACACCTCCCCAGAGAGCAGCAGCCGCCTCAGCTCCAATGGTGAGAAATGGGTCCCAACCTCTAGCCCTGAGGCCTCCTCCCTCAGACCCAGGAAACCCACAGCTCCTTCTCCCTCAGACCCAGGAGTCCAGGCCCCCAGCCTCCTCCCTCAGACCCAGGAATCCCAACCCACAGCCTCTCCTTTCTCAGATCCAGGAGTCCAAGATCCCAGACCCCTCTTTCCTCAGACCTCCAGCCTCCTACCCACCCCATCCTCTGACCCCAACGGGGCTCTGACCCCAGCCCCTAGTGCTGACCTCCCCTTCCAGTTGTGGCTACCACTTCTGCTGTGTGTCCAGCTCTGACCCTTTCTTTAAGGCCTCGTTCTCTCATCCCCTTGGATTCCAGGCCCCTGGCTTCAAACCTGTCCCATTCCTCCCCTGCCCCCTAACTGGCCTAGGCCACACCCTGTGATGGCCCCCCGCCCCTCCTCCCTCAGACCCCAGCCCC
>NW_016107611.1:1184504-1187030 GCF_001604975.1 Cebus imitator
CCTCAGACCCCCAGCCCCTCCTCCCTCAGACCCCCAGGCCCTCCTCCCTCAGACCCAGATGGCCCCAGCCCCTGCTCTCTGGGTCTAGCCTCTCACCACCCTCCCCCTTCTGTCTCTCTTCCTTCCACAGGTCTTCTCTCTGCATCACCATCCTCCTCACCCTCCCAGTCTCCCCCGAAAGACCCCCCTGGATTCCCCATGGCTCCTCCCAATTTCTTCCTTCCTTCCCAATCTCCACCTGCCTTCCTGCCCTTTGCTGGGGTCCTCCGAGGCCCTGGCCGGCCAGTGCCCCCCTCCCCAGCTCCAGGGGGCAGCTGAGAGGGATGGGGGGGCAGATCTTGGACTCATGAGGAGGGGCCCCCTGCTCTGTGGGGTCAACCCTTCTGGAAACTGTGAAGATCTCACTCTGCCCCCCCCCATCTTCGGGACCAGGATTTGCACAGAAGCACATGCACCTACCCATACACCCCTCTTCTGAGCACAGATGTTCCCGCGTCTCGCCCCCTGCCCAAGACTCTGACCCCAGTACTCTCAGGCACCAGTCCCTGTCCGGAATTCCACCCACATCTTCCATTTCCTTGTCCTCTCCCAGAGCTGGTGGACCCAGGGAACAGCCACTCCCCTCCACTCTCTACCAGATCACTGAGGAGGGGGGAGGTGGGCCGTCACAGGCACCGATCATGATGTAAATTATTAAGCATTTTGGTTTGATTTCTTTTGTAATAAACTATTTTTGTACCATATCCCTTGGGTGCCTGGGGCTCTTTCATGAGATGGACCTGGAGGAAGTGCATTCGTGTGTGTGCACACCCGCACACCGGATCCAGCTGACTCCCAGAGCGATGCTGTGAGACTCAGACAGGAGCTTGTCTAATCAATCTCCTGTGTGTCACTCCGGGACTCCTGGTGTGTTTGGTTGTGAATGCTGCCATCATTGCCACTGTGCCATTGTTTCTAAGGAGGACGTGGTGTGATACCTTTTTTTTTTTTTTCAAGATGAAGTTTCACCATATTGGCCAGGCTGGTCTTGAACTCCTGACCTCAAGTGATCCACCCTCCTCAGCCTTCCACAGTACTGGGATTACAGGTGTAAGCCACCACACCAGGCCCAAATTTCTTTTTTTCTTTTCTTTTTTTTTTTTTTTGAGACAGAGTCTGGCTCTGTTGCCCAGTGAAGTGGTGCAGTCTCCACTCCCTGCAATCTCCGCCTCCCAGGTTCAAGTGATTCTCCTGCCTCAGCCTCCCCAGTAGCTGGGACTACAGGCGCTTGCCACCACGCCTGGCTAATTTTTGTATTTTTAGTAGAAATGGGTTTTACCATATTGGCCAGGCTGGTTTCAAACTCCTGACCCCGTGATCTGCCTGCCTCAGCCTCCCAAAGTGCTGGGATTACAGGCATGAGCCACTGCGCCCAGCCCCAAATTTCTTCATTTTTTTTGACACAGTCTCACTCCATCACCCAGACTGGGGTGCAGATCAGATTTCAACATGAGGTTTTGAAGGAAAAAATATTCAAACCACAGCACTGAGGTGTTTTGTTTTTTGTTTTTAATCTGTGGGGTCTTCTGTGGGTCTTCACGTGAATTGCTAATAGTGAACATTAATCACCATCACTCTGCAATGTTTTTGCATCTATGGGGCCAACTGCCTTAATGACTTCCTGGATGATGTCACTGGGGTCCGTGAATGGCTGTGTGTGTGAGACATAAACACTCACGGACACAGACTTTGGGATGGATGACCTGTGTGAGCGCTGACTGGGTGGCCTGTGTGTCTTCCAGCCCACCTGACTGGGACGCTCGTGAGTCTTTCTGTTTGCAACCATAATCAGTGTTTCTGACCCAGACCCCGTCTCTGAAGCTGCCAGGCTTAAAGAGTATGTTAATGCCCTCTTGCTGGCCAGGCCGGATGGCTCATGCCTGCAATCCCAGCACTTTGAGAGGTCGAGGCAGGAAGATCACTTGAGGTCAGGAGTTCGAGACCAGCCAACATGGTGAAACCCCGTTTCTACTAAAAATACAAAAATTAGCCAGGTGTGGTGGTACACACCTGTAATCCCAGCCACTTGGGAGGCTGAGGCAGGAGAATCGCTTGAACCTGGGAATCGGGAGTTGCAGTGAGCCAAGATCACACCATTGCACTCCAGCCTGGGTGAAAGAGCAAGACTCCATCTCAAAAAAAAAAAAGGCATATCTGCCATTCAGAGCACAGACCCTGGAGTCAGAACTGGGTTCAAGTCACACACTTCCACTTCCTGGCTATGTGATGTGACCTTGATCAAGTGGCTTCATGGTCCTAAGCTCCAGTTTTCCCACCCATAAAAGTGAGGGCACAACAATAGCATCCACCTTGCACTATTATTGTTTGAATGATATTCATGTTTGTTCTTTTGGACAGAGTCTCACTCTGTCAGCCAGGCTGGAGTACAGTAGCGTGATCTCAGCTCACTGCAACCTCCACCTCCCTGGTTTAAGCAATTCTGCCTCAGCCTCCTGAGTAGCTGGGATTGCAGGTGTGCATCACCAC
>NW_016107611.1:1187617-1193037 GCF_001604975.1 Cebus imitator
TGCCACCATGCCTGGCCAATTTTTGTATTTTTAATAGAGACGAGGTTTCACCATGTTGGCCAGGTTGATCTTGAACTTCCAACCTCAGGTGATCCACCCACCTCAGCCTCCCAAAGTGCTGGGATTACAGCATGAGCCACCATGCCCAGCCTATAGTAGCTTAAATAAGATGAAAGTCTATTTGTCTCTCATGTAAAGGCCCAGTGAATCGTCTAGAATAGTAGCCAAAATGTCAGAAACTGAGGCTCCTTCTACCTGGTTGTTCTGCTGCCCTCACCTCACACCTACATTGTGTGATCCAAAACGGCTGCTCCAGCTCCCACCATCACATCCACATTCCAACCACTGGGAAGAAGTAACAAAAGCCAACTGTATGCCCCTACCCTTTAAAGTTACAACCCAGAAGTCATACACATCACATCCTATTTGCCCAAAATTGAGTCACATGGCCACATCTATCACAACCGAGGCTGGGAAATTCGGTTTTATCTGGGCAGCATGTGCCCATTCAGCCAAAATTCAGGGGTTCTGTTATGAAAGGAAGAGGAAAGGCCGGGCATTGGTGGCTCACACCTGTAATCCCAGCACTTTGGGGGACAAACGGGTGGATCACCTGAGGTCAGGAGTTCAAGACCAGCCTGACCAACATGGTGAAACCCTGTCTCTACTAAAAATACAAAATTAGCTGGGCATGGTGGCTTATGCCTGTTGTCCCAGCTTCTTGGGAGACTGAGACAGGAGAATTGCTTGAACCCAGGAGGTGGAGGCCACAGTGAGCTGAGATGGAGCCACTGCACTCAAGCTTGGGCAAGACAGAACCAGACTCTGTCTCAAAAAACAAAACAAAACAAAACAAAAGGGAAGAGGAGAGAATGGCTATTGAGGGACCACAAGTGTATCTGTCACAACCAGGGCTCCACCACTAAATGACTAAATGACTCAAGGTGAAGTGACTCCACCACACTGTTGAGCATTTAATAAGCCTCAGTTTGGCTGGGCGCAGTGGCTCATGCCTGTAATCCTAGCACTTTAGGAGGCCAAGGCAGGCGGATCACTTGAGGTCGGGAGTTCGAGACCAGCCTGACCAACATGGAGAAACCCTGTCTCTACCAATAATACAAAAACTAGCCGGGCATGGTGACACATGCCTATAATCCAAGCTACTCAGGAGACTGAGGCACGAGAATTGTTGAACCCAAGAGGCTGAGGTTACGGTAAGCCAAGATCGCGCCATTTCTCTCCAGCCTGGGCAACAAGAGCGAAACTCCACCTCAAAAAAGAAAAAAAAAGAAGAAGAAGAAGAAGCCTCAGTTTCCTCACCTGCAAAATGGGAATCCCCTCTACCCCTCAGGGTTGACGGGTGGTTGAGCATTTAATGAGAGTCTGGATGTCAGGCACTTAGCACAGGACCTGGCCCATCATCAGCCTGGCGTGTGTCAGAAATCATCTTGTGCCTGTGGATCTAGGCTGCGGGTGATGTGGCTCTTTGTGTATGAGAAACTGTCCCTGAGCCTGAGAGCTGAACCCAGCACTGAACTTGGTAAGTAACTTCTCTAAAACAAGGGATCTGGCCTCTGCACACATGGAAATCCCCTCTCTGCCTCCTAGATCTTGGGACTGGGCACGTGTCCTTCCACTCTTCCCCTTCTGCTGGAGAAACACAGACTTCAAAGATAGGGGGGAGGGTCCTGCTTGGAGTCTCCAGCCTCCCAGCCTTCACAGAATTCAGCACTTACAGCCTGGCCAACATGGTGAAACCCCATCTCTACTAAAAATACAAAAATTGGCAAGGTATGGTGGCACACATCTGTAATCCCAGCTACTAGGGAGGCTGAGGTGGGAGGATGGCTTGAATCCGGAGGCAGAGGTTGCAGTGAGCCAAGATCATGCCACTGCACTCCAGCCTGGGTGACAGAGTGAGCCTCTGTCTCAAAAAAAAAAAAAAAAAAAAAATGTAAGCACTCACCTCTCAACTGCCAAAGCTCCTCTGGGTGACAGTCCTAGCATCCCGGGGACAGCTCTAATGCCAGAAGTCACACCCTCAATGCATTTCTCAGGGCCCTAGCTGCGTGTTCTCACCACATCCAGTAAACCCAGAAAGGCAGAGAACATCTCTCCTAGATGCGTGCATGAAATCTGCCAAATCTTAAATGCCTCTGACATTCAAAAAAATGACTTTAGGAGTGTGAGCGATGGCCAGGCACAGTGGCTCACACCTGTAATCCCAACCCTTTGGGAGGCCGAGGTGGGAGGACAAATTGACTCCTGGAGTTCAAGACCATCCTGGGCAACGGAGATAGATCCCGCCTCTAATCCCAAACATGGTGGCAGGTGCCTGCAGTTCCAGACACTCAGAAGGCTGAGGAGGGAGGATCGCTTGAGCCCAGGAAATTGAGGCTGCAGTGAGCTGTAAGCATCCCACTGCACTCCAGCTGGAGTGACAGAGACCTTGCCTCACACACACAGACACAAACACACACACACACACACACACACACACACACACACACACACACAAAATCAGGGCATGGTGGCTCACACCTGTAATCCCTGCACTTTGGGAAGCCAAGGTGGGTGGATGGGCCAGGAGTTCAAGACCAGCCTGGGCAACATGGCAATACCCCATGTCTGCAAAGAATACAAAAAATACCCAGGCATGGTGGTGCCCAGCAACTTGGGAGCTAAGGTGAAAGGATCACTTGAACTCGGAGGCGCAGGTTGCAGCGAGCTGTGATTAAGCCACTGCACTCCAGCCTGGGCGACAGAGGGAGACTCTGTCTCAAAAAAAAAAGAGTGTGAGAGGTAAACAGAACACGTCTGCTCTTTAAGTGTGTTTGCAGACCTTTGTGTAAGCCAAACTTTAATTTTACAGACAGGGAAACTGAAGGGTCCAGAGAGGGAAGAGACTGACTTGGTGAATCAGTGGGTCTGGGATTTCATGATTCACAATAACCAAGTGGCCAAATTCATCAGCACTCCTGGGACAACCAGCATCGTGTGCCTCTTGATATGATGTACAGAGAAGGACACAGCATCACTTCTGTAACACTCCTGCCACCAGAATCTAATTGCAAGGAAATATCACACAAACCCAAATCAAGGAGACCTTCCCCAAAATAACTGGACTGTAATCTTCACAACTGTCAATTACATGAAAAACAGAGAAAAGCTAAGGAACTGTACCAGACTGAAGGAAACTGAAGAGATGAAAATATTTTGCCATGACAGATAGTTTGGGGACAGCTGGCAATTTGAATACAGGCTGTACTGCACTATTGATACTAGTATCACTGTGAAATGTACACAGCTCTGCTGTACTTGGAAATCCAACTGAAGCATTTAGAGGCAAAGGGAGGTAATGTCTGAAACTAGTCTTGCAACTTCTCTGTAAGTTTAAAATGATTTCAAAAGAAAAAAAATGATTTCAAAGTAAAAGTCATGATTTAAAAGTCTATGGCTTTGGCCAGTCACGGTGGCTCTCGCGTGTAATCCCAGCACTTTGGAAGGCCAAGGTGGGCAGATCACTTGAGGTCAGGAGTTCAAGACCAGCCTGGCCAAAATGGTAAACTCCCTCTCTACTAGCAATACAAAAAGTTAGCCAGGTGTGGCAAGATGCACCTATAGTCCCAGCTACTCAGGAGACTGAGGCATGAGAATTGCTTGAACCAGGGAGGCAGAGGTTGCAGTGAGCCGAGATTATGCTGCTGCACTCCAGCCTGGGCAACAGAGAGAAACTCTGTCTCAAAAAACAAAAAAAAAAAGAAAAGAAAGAAAGAAAGAAAAGTCTATGGTTGGCCAGGTGCGATGGCTCACGTCTGCAATCCCAGCATTTTGGGAGGCCGAGGCGGGCAGTGAATCACGAGGTCAGGAGATTGAGACCAGCCTGATCAACATGGTGAAACCCCGTCTCTACTAAAAATACAAAAATTAGCTGGGCGTGGTGGCACGTGCTTGTAATGTCTCTGGAGGCTGAGGCAGGAGAATCTCTTGAATCCAGGAATCAGAGGTTGCAGTGAGCTGAGATGGCGCCACTGCATTCCAGCCTGGGCAACAGAGCCAGACTCCATCTCAAAAAAAAAAAAAGGAAAGAAAAGTCCATGGTTTTAAGGTTCTGTGTTTCCAAAGATCTCTAAGTCTGTGCATGCATTTGTGGTCAGAGTCTGGGGAGTTGGCAACGTGAATGAGCTGCTTCAGACACTGCTTTGAGGGTTCGACCAGGACCTTAGCCTGTGGTTAAGGTCTAGGTGCAGTGCCAGAGCCTTGGGGGTGTGACCAGAGTCCTGGAGGCGTGGCCAGGGCCTCGAAGGTGTGGCCGAGAAACTCAGTTCCCAAGGGAGGAGGTAAGCCTGTGCTCAGTGCGCCCTCTTGTGGCTATCCCCAGGTCTCCACTTTTTATTTAATAGCTTTATTTCGTTTTATTTTTTTCGACTTTCATTTTAGATTTAGGGGGTACATGTACAGGTTTGTTACCTGGGTATATTGCATGATGCTGAGGTTTGTGTTACGACTTATCCTGTCACCAGGTACTGAGCATAGTACCCAACAGTTTTTCAACCGTTGTCCCCTCTTTCCTTCCCTCCCCCCTTCAGAAATACCTAGTTTCTGTTGTCGCCATCTTTCCCTCCCTAAATACTCAACGTTTAGCTCCCACTTACAAGTGAGAATGCGCGGTATTTAGCTTTCTGATCCGGCCTAACCGTTCTACTAAGATATAACGTGTATATCGTAACATTTTTGTTTTTCAGAGTTAATTCAATTTATTATTCTTGTATAAAAACTCTATGTTGTAGCCACAGCTGGAGCCTGGGTCCTCTGCACAGAGACTCTGGCGCGGGCCTTGACAAGGTGGTCAGTGAATTCCTGATAGGGAGACTCGGTGAATACCATCTCCTTCCAAAGGCTGGGAGTCAGGCGGCTGTAGGTCTTAGAGATGGCATCAAAGGTGGCCTTGGTGAAGTTGCCCTGGGTGGCAGTGCAGCTCCTGGCTGAGCCGTAGCAGTCATCGACACCAGCCATCATGAGCAGCATCTGGGGCACAGGTGCCAAGACAATGCCAGTGCCCCTGGGCGTGGGGATGAGGCGAACCAGCACACAGCCGCAGTGGCCTGTCACCTTGCAAGGGACCATGTGGGGCGTGCCGATCTTGTTCCCCCAGCAGCCTCTGCGGACCGGGACAATGGAGAGCTTGGCCAGGATGATGGCCCCACGGATGGCAATGGCCACCTCCTTAGAGCAATTAACACCCAGACCGACGTGGCCATTGTAGTCGCCAATGGCAACAAACGCCTTGAACCTGGTGCGCTGGCCGACTCGGGTCCGCTTCTGCACCGGCATAATCTTCAAAACCTCATCCTTAGGCCGGGCGCGGTGGCTCAAGCCTGTAATCCCAGCACTCTGGGAGGCCGAGGCGGGTGGATCAC
>NW_016107611.1:1193927-1198539 GCF_001604975.1 Cebus imitator
TTTTTGAGATGGAGTGTTGCTCTGTCGCCCAAGTTAGAGTGCAATAGCACTATCTCAGCTCACTGCAACCTCCACCTCCTGGGTTCCAGGGATTCTCCTGCCTCAGCCTCCCAAGTAGCTGGAAGTATAGGTGCCCACCACACACCCGGCTAATTTTTGCATTTTAGTAGAGACGGGGTTTCATCATGTTGTCCAGGCTGGTCTCCTACCCCTGACCTCAGGTGACCTGCCTGCCTTGGCCTCCCAAAGTGCTGGGATTACAGGCATGCGCCACCATGCCCAACAAATTTTGTATTTTAGTAGAGACAGGTTTCTTTCTGTTGGTCAGGCTGGTCTGGAACTCCTGACCTCAGGTGACCTGCCAGCCTCGGCCTTCCAACGTGCTGGGATTACAGGCATGAGCCACCACACCTGGCCACTTGCATTCCTATTAACGGCCGAACAATTTTCTGTTGTATGAATAGACCACATTTTGTTCATCCATTCTTCAGTTGATGGACGTTTAGGTTGTTTCCGCAAGTCTTTGGGTAGATATGTGCTTTCAACTCTCTGGAATATATATATACACGTAGGAATGCTCTAGCCCTATGTTTAACATTTCGGGGAGCTGCCAAACTATTTTCCAAAGCAGCTGCACCATTTTACATTCCTGCCAGCAGTGTAGAGGGTTCCAATTTCTCCACATCCTTGCCAACACTTGTGATTGTCTCGTTTATGACAGTCGTCCTAGTGGGTGTGAAGCGGCATTCACTGTGGTTTTCATGTTCATTTCCTTAACAGATCATATTGTGGAGCATCTTTTCATGTCATTCACTTCGTTTGTATCCACTTTGGGTCTGGAAATAGAGTTCATATAGTTGCAAAACGGATACAAAAAAACCTGGATCGGCTAGGCGCAGTGGCTCACGCCTGTAATCCCAACATTTTGGGAGGCCGAGGCAGGCAGATCACGAGGTCAAGAGATAGAGACCATCCTGACCAACGTGGTGAAACCCTGTTTCTATTTAAAAAGAAAAAAAATTTTTTTAATTAAAAAAAAAAAAAAAAAAAAAAAACCTGGATCAAATCCCGGAAAAGAGTCCATATAGTTGCAGATTTTTTTTTTCTTTTTTTCTTTCTTTCTTTTTTTTTTTTTTTTTTGAGACAAAGTTTTCTCTCTTTTGTTGCCCAGGAGTGGGGTGCAATGGCGTGATCTTGGCTCACTGCAACCTCTGCTTCCCGGGTTCAAGCAATCCTCCCACCTCAGCCTCCCAAGTAGCTGGGACCACAGGCAGCATGCCACTACACCCAGTCTTTTGTTTTTATTTTTCTTTTTTTGCAGAGATAGGGCCTTGCTATGTTGCCAAGTTGATCGCAAACTCCTGGCTTCAACCAATCCTCCCACATCGGCGTCCCAAAGTGCTAGGATTCCAGGAGTGAGCACCACCCTCTTCCAGCTTCTGGTGTTCACTGATCATCTTTGGTATTCGTTAGCTTATAGATGCTTCACTCCAATGTCTCTGCTGCCATCATCATGTTGTGTGTGTGTGTGTGCGTGTGCGCGCACGCACACACACAGCTGTAACTGTATCCAAATTTCCTTTTCATAAGGACATCAGTCAGATTTAGGACCCACCCCAATCCAATACGACCTCATCCTAACCTGATTACATAACCAAAGACCCTATTTCCAAATATGGCCACATTCATAAGTTCCAGCGGACATGAATTTGGCAGGGAGGGGAATGATTCAACCCAGGCCACTCATCATTATGTGTTCATGACACACACAGTTGGTATTTGTGTCCAGTTCACTCACCTTAATGGCTGCACAAGAGTTTTATTGTGAGAGCACGCCACAGTTTATGTCAGGCTGATGGTGGTGAACGTCCATCCACCTTGTTTCCACTCTCCTCCACTTCCGACAAGGATGCAATTAACATCCCTGAACATGTCTCTTGGAGTTTCTTAGGGCAGTATTTTTCAAATAGCCGAAGAAGATCCATTAGTGGGTTGCAAAATCAATTTAGTGGGTTATAAACCATGTTTCCCTTAATAAAATGGAATTAAATAGAAGACATTAGAGTCCAGGCTCATAGTTGGAGTGAGAGCTCTCCTGTGAAACTCTCACTTCAGGTGTATTGCTGTCCTAATGTCCAGATATCAGCAAAAGTGTTTACAAGCCACAGCTCTGAAAGAGGCAGCCAGACATGGACCCGCCCTGTCCATTTGTCCAAAGGTCTTATGGATGCTGCTAAATTGCTCTCCAATGTAGTTTTCCATTTGCACTCACACCAGCTCCTTGCCAACACTTGCATAGTCAACACTTTGAACTTTTGTCAGGCTAACGGGTTTTCATCCCGGTTTTTGGTTTTTTTGTTTTTTGTTTTTTGTTGTTGCTGGTTTTGAGAGAGAGTCTCACTCTGTCACCCAGGCTGGAGTACGGTAATGTGATCTTGGCTCGCTGCAACCTCCGCCTCCTGGGTTCAAGCAATTCTTCTGCCTCAACCTCCGAGTAACTGGGATTAGAGGCACACCACCATGCCCAGCTAATTTTTGTATTTATTTATTTATTGAGATGGAGTCTTGCTCTGTCACCCAGCCTAGAGTGTAGTGGTACAATCCTGGCTTACTGCAACCTCCACCTCGAAGGTTCAAGCGATTCTCCTGACTCAGCCTCCCAAGTAGCTGGGATTACAGGCACCTGCCACCACACCCAGGTAATTTTTGTATTTTAATAGAGCTGGGGTTTCGCCATGTTGGCCAGGCTGATCTCAAACACCTGACCTCAAGTGATCCACCCACCTCGGCCTCCCAAAGTGCTGGGATTACAGGCGTGAGCAACTGCACCTGGCCTAATTTTTGTATTTTTAGTAGAGATGAGGTTTCACCATGTTGGCCAGGCTGGTCTCAAACTCCTGAGCTCAAGTGATCTGCCTGCCTTGGCCTCCTAAAGTGCTGGGATTACAGGCATGAACCACTGCACCCAGCCCGATCTTTTTTGGTCGTTTTTTTAATTTAAAGAAAAATTTTAAGATTTTCAGTTCCTACAAGATAGGGGTGGGGCTGAGGTTGGGCTCCCATCCTAAGCCCCCTACACTACAAGGCCAAAGGGCTTTTGAGAATTCAGTGTGTAAATGTTTGCAAAGCATCACACACAGGGCCTGGTAGACAGTCAACATTCAATCAGTGCTAGCTATGGCCAGGTATAGTGGCTCACATCACTGCAATCCCAGCATTGTGGGAGGCCCAGGCTGGAGGATTGCCTAAGCTCAGGAGTTCAAGACCAGCCTGTGCAACATAGTGAGACATCATCTATACTAAAAATAAAAAAATAAAAAAACAGCCGATGTGGTGGTGCACACCTGTAGTCCTAGTTACTAGGGAGGCTGAGACAGGAGGATCACTTGAGCCCCGGAGGCTGCAATGAGTAGTGATCACATCACTGCACTCCAGCCTAGGAGACAGAGCAAGACCCTGTCTCAAAAAAAAAATAAATAAATAAATAAAATAAAATAAAATAAAAGTGGGTTATTACTAGCTACTGATTCAAAGCTCTCTAGGTAGGTGCACATTTGAAATCAGAACTTGGCCTGGTCTGACCAGGCATGGTGGCTCACGCCTGTAATCCCAGCCCTTTGGGAGGCCGAGCATGGGGGATAGATTGGGCCCAGGAGATCCAGGCTGCAGTGAGCTATGATCGGGCCACTGCACTCCAGCCTGAGCAGCAGAGCAAGACCGAGCAAGACCGTGTATCACAGAAAAAGAAAAAAAACGGCTGGGCCGGGGATGGGGCGTGGCTGGAATGCATTAGGGGCGGAGGGAAGGCGCGGCCGACGGCGCCCCGTGTGGCTGCCCAGCGCGCAACCAGGCTGATGTTACAGGTTCCACAGGTTGGGTGAAAGCCGCGCCCCGCCGCCCCTGCGCAAACGAGTCGCTCTCCGCCACCGCAGGCTTGAACCCCATCTTCCCGCCTGGCTTCTTCGGGACTCAGGGGTATCTTACTTAACCCAGGCCTGATTTCTCGCAGGCCACACCGTCGTGGGGACCCAGGAATCTTGTTGCCAAATTCCTGCCCCCTCTGACACCTAGTTTCCAACCCTCCTGAAAGGGGACCCAGAGGCCTGGTAGCTCTGTGCCTCCTTCCTCTAGGACAGAGAGATAGCAATGCCTTCCTGACCAGTTCCTCCTTGAAATCTCAGCTCTCTGACCTTTAACCCCGTGCCACGACCAAAGACCCAGACCTCCACCACGACTCAGGAGGGCTGTGTCCTAAGTCTCACCTCCCTGGTAGCTCCCAGGCCTCTCCCTCCCCTCTCCAACAAGGGTTCCCCGGCAGGGCGCGCTGGCTCACACCTGTAAGCCCAGTACTTTTAGGAGGCTGAGGCGGGCGGATCGCTTGAGCTCAGAAGTTCAAGACCAGCCTGGACAACATGGTGAGACCCCCGTCTATGTTAAAAATACAAAAATAAAATAAAATAGCCGGGACTGGTGATGCGTGCCTGAGTTCCCAGCTACTCGGGAGGCGGAAGTGGGAGGATCACTTGAGCCTGAGAGACAGAGGTTGCAGTGAGCTAACATCTCACCACTGCACTCCAGCCTGGGAGACAGGGCAAGACCCTGCCTCAAAAAA